>NC_041406.2:3322500-3412500 GCF_900747795.2 Erpetoichthys calabaricus
TGACATCCTCCACCTCTTCCCGTGTGGCAACAGAGAAAGAGCAAAGAGGATGGACGGTCTCAGACAATGAGTCAACAGTTGGGAAGGGCAAGATATCCTTGGTAGAGAGGTGTAAACGGATATTATCAACTTTTTGTTTAAAAAAGTTGATATACATGTTGCATCTGTCATCAGTGGTCTCGGAATGGGCAGGTAAAGGAGGTTTGACAAGATGATTTATGGTTGAAAAAAGTTTTTTAGGGTTGCTGGAGCCATTTCTGATGATGGTGGAATAAAACTTGGACCGTGCAACCTTCAGAGCTTCTGCATACGCTCTCATGTGTTCTCTGTAAGCCTGATGGGTTGGGGGGGGTTCCCCTTGGAGAATCGATGCTGGCAGTTACAGAGGATTACTGTCAATTGTTTAAACTGTCCACGGCAACACATCGGAGAAACTTTGCAAACGTTTTGCGACTCTTTACAATTGAATACCCAAAAGACAACAACCTGCAACCCAACCCATAGTGCAAGAAATTACAGGGTGGTCTACTCAGATAAGATAGATAGATAGATAGATAGATAGATACTTTATTAATCCCAAGGGGAAATTCACATACTCCAGCAGCAGCATACTGATACAAAAAACAATATTAAAGAGTAATAAAAATTTGGTAAAAACAGACAATAACTTTGTATAATGTTAATGTTTACCCCCCCGGGTGAAACTGAGGAGTCATATAGTGTGTTGGAGGAACGATCTCCTCAGTCTGTCAGTGGAGCAGGACGGTGACAGCAGTCTGTCGCTGAAGCTGCTCTTCTGTTTCGAGATGATCCTGTTCAGTGGATGCAGTGGATTCTCCATGATTGACAGGAGTCTGCTCAGCGCCCATCGCTCCTCCACGGATGTCGAACTGTCCAGCTCCGTGCCTACAATAGAGCCTGCCTTCCTCACCAGTTTGTCCAGGCGTGAGGTGTCCTTCTTCTTTATGCTGCCTCCCCAGCACACCACCACGTAGAAGAGGGCGCTCACCACAACCGTCTGATAGAACATCTGCAGCATCTTATTGCAGATGTTGAAGGACGCCAGTCTTCTAAGGAAGTATAGTCGGCTCTGTCCTCTCTTACACAGAGCATCAGTATTGGCAGTCCAGTCCAGTTTATCA
Source organism: Erpetoichthys calabaricus (assembly GCF_900747795.2). Classification (NCBI taxonomy): domain Eukaryota; kingdom Metazoa; phylum Chordata; class Cladistia; order Polypteriformes; family Polypteridae; genus Erpetoichthys; species Erpetoichthys calabaricus. The sequence goes on from NC_041406.2 coordinate 3,323,643, forward strand.
TCCAGCTGCACTCCCAGGTATTTATAGGTCTGCACCCTCTGCACACAGTCACCTCTGATGATCACGGGGTCCATGAGGGGTCTGGGCCTCCTAAAATCCACCACCAGCTCCTTGGTTTTGCTGGTGTTCAGGTGTAGGTGGTCTGAGTCACACCATTTAACAAAGTCCTTGATGAAGTTCCTATACTCCTCCTCTTGCCCACTCCTGATGCAGCCCACGATAGCAGTGTCGTCAGCGAACTTTTGCACGTGGCAGGACTCCGAGTTGTATTGGAAGTCCAATGTATATAGGCTGAACAGGACTGGAGAAAGTACAGTCCCCTGTGGCGCTCCACAATGTCAGACCTGCAGTTCCCGAGACGCACATACTGAGGTCTGTCTGTAAGATAGTCCACGATCCATGCCACCAGGTATGAATCTACTCCCATCTCTGTCAGCTTGTCCCTAAGGAGCAGAGATTGGATGGTGTTGAAGGAGCTAGAGAAGTCCAGAAACATAATTCTTACTGCACCACTGCCTCTGTCCAAGTGGGAGAGGGATCGGTGTAGCATGTAGATGATGGCATCCTCCGCTCCCACCTTCTCCTGATATGCGAACTGCAGAGGGTCGAGGGCGTGGCGGACCTGTGGCCTCAGGTGGTGAAGCAGCAGCCGCTCCATGGTTTTCATCACATGTGACGTCAGAGCGACAGGCCAGAAGTCGTTCAGCTCACTAGGACGTGATACCTTTGGGACTGGGGTGATACAAGATGTGATCCAAAGCCTCGGGACACTCCCCTGTTCCAGGCTCAGGTTGAAGATGCGTTGTAGAGGACTCCCCAGCTCCAACGCACAGGCCTTCAGCAGTCGTGGCGATACTCCATCTGCACCAACTGCTTTGCTGGCATGAAGTCTCCTCAGCTCTCTGCTCACCTGCACTGTTGTAATTGTGGGTGGGGATGTCTCTCCTATGCTGGTATCAGCAGAAGGATGGGTGGAGGGTGCAGTACTCCGAGATGAGAGTGGGTTAGGGTGGTCAAACCTGATAAGATAAGTAAAGGAAATTAGAATTACTGCCTGATCGTAAATGGCAAACATGCCATGCCAGCATATTGTCACAGCGTGTTAACACATAGTGCAGAGGGTATAGAAAAGAACCCCCCCTTTGAAATATTCCCATTTTTTTAGCTTTACAGCCTTCAATGTAAACACACAAACTAATATTTCTGCCCAGCTTTACTTACTCAATGCCACCTCTGACACCCAAGTGAAAGAAATCACAGCTACAGTTCAGAAAAATCATAAAAAATCCTACTGACCTACTGAGATTAATAAAGGATCACCCCCCCCCAATGTCAATGTCTTTTTGTTGACCCCCCTTTTGATTTAATGACAGCCTTGAGTCTGTTGGTGATTCTTCTCTATCAGCTTTGCACACCTAGATTGTCTAATATTTGCCCCCCACTCTTCTTTACAGTTTAACTGTTCAAGTTCGGTCACATTGGACGGTGAGTGTTGGTGGTCTGCTATCTTCAGATCTTTCCACAGATTTTCAATGTGATTTAGGTCTGGGCTCTGACTGGCCACACCAGGACATTCACTTTTTGCCCCTTCAGCCACTGGGTGGTCAGTTTTGCTGTGTGCTTCGGGTTGTTGTCAAGTTGAAAGGTAAATATTCTGCCCATCTTCAACTTTCTGGCAGAGGGTAGCAGGTTCTCCTCAAGAATTTGATGGTATTTTGCCCCATCCATTTTTTCTTCTACCCTAACAAGAGCCCCAGGTCCCCCCACAACAGGATGCTGCCCCCTCCATGCTTTACTGTAGGTATGGTGTGTTGTGGATGGTGAGCTGCATTGGTGGACCGTTTGCTATCGAGGCCAAATACTTAAATTTTGGTCTCATCTGACCATAAGACCTTTTTCCACTTGACATCAGAATCTTCAAGGTGCATTCTGGCAAAGCTCATATGAGCCTTAATGTGGCCTTTCTTGAGAAGTGCGACCCTCCTGAACAAGTCACAATGGTGGAGCGCTTGTGAAATTGTTGTCACCTGCACACCATTAATGACCACTCTTTGCTATCAAATCCTGTAACTCCTTCAAAGTAGCCAGTGGCCTCTCAGTAGCCTCTCTTACCAGTTTCCTTCTTGCTCTTCCATCCAGTTTGGAGGGTCCTAGTTGTACCAAACACTTCTTTATGATGGACTTTACTGGGCTTCTTGGGATTGATAAAGCCTTTGAGATGTTTTTGTCTCCATCTCCTGCCTTATGTCCGTCTACAACTCTATCCCTGAGATCTTTTGAAAGTGGCTTACCACCCATAGTCAGTTGTTTGCTGTCAGTTCCACTACCAAGCAAGGGAATGAATGAGCGAGGAACAGCTTCACTAATCACACTCATTTCAACTGAGGTGAAAAGAAGCCAGTAACCGCAATGGGAATAGGGGGCACCGACACCTGATTGAGTTTAGGGGGGGGGGGGGGGGAGGGGGGGGGGAGGGGGGTGATCCTTTATTCATCTCAGGATTTCTTGTTTTTGATTTTATAAATAAATTTTCTGAACTGTAGCTGTTCAGTTTCACTGAGCTCTTTAACTCATAGCAGCAATTGTCACTTTTTTATTTCCTTTCCATTCTGGGTCTTAAGTTCAGTTAATTTTCTTTTTCAATCTGCATTGCTTGCAATTTTCAGTTTTAGCCCCCCACCATTTATGGTGCATGAAGTGGAAGAAATAAGGGGGTGGGTTTTTAGGCCGACACCCCTGTGGGCGGGACCTATGCCATCACGGATTTCAAAATTTTTAACAAGTCGTCCCCAGACATGTATTCTTGTTCCAGAGCCACATTGAGGTCCCCTGAGATTAAAAAAAGACAAGCAGATTGTTTTGGATCGTGGATTCCACGTCGTTTGTACCTTCTGCATCAGGGTTCTGGTGCCTTGTGTAATTTTAATAATACCCTTTATTCATTGAGCACTGAATTCATTTCAAAATAACAGGAAGGAAGTTTCACCTTGGGCGGCACGGTGGCACAGTGGGTAGCGTTGCTGCCTCACAGTAAGGACACCTGGGTTTGCTTCCCGGGTCCTCCCTCTCTGTGAATTTCCCCTTGGGATTAATAAAGTATCTATCTATCTATCTATCTATCTATCTATCTATCTATCTATCTATCTATCTATCTATCTATCTATCTATCTATCTATCTATCTATCTATCTATCTATCTATCTATCTATCTATCTATCTCCCTGCATGGACTTTGCATGTTCTCCCCATGTCTGCATGGGTTTCCTCCCACAGTCCAAAGACATGCAGGTTTGGTGCATTGGCGATTCTAAATTGTCCCTAGTGTGTGCTTGATGTGTGTGTGTGTGTGCGCGCGCCCTGCGGTGGCTGGCGCCCTGCCCAGGGTTTGATTCCTGCCTTGCTCCCTGTGTTGGCTGGGATTGGCTCCAGCAGACCCCCGTGACCCTGTAGTTAGGATATAGCGGGTTGGATAATGGATGGATGGAAATTGCACCTAAATTTTGTTGTACAATGTCTCATTGCTACAATAAAGATTTTGATTTGAATGTCTGGAGAAGACATTTATAAAGCAGACCTGTAAACAGCAGGCAGCGAGGGGTGTGCTGCACACTTAGTGAACACTTTGAGTTCATCTTCTGGTGAAGATGAAAGCCAACGGTGGACCTTGCAGCATTTGGTGACTTTATGGCGTGAATGGGCTGACCAAGTAGTGATGCTGCAGTGTTCTTTGAGCCATCTGTATGGGACAGGATCATGTAAGGTTCTCGCCATCAGGGTTCATCGCGGTGAACAGGCATCCAAAAGGCAATCTGCAGCAGTTGCTGACTGTGGTGATGTAATGGGCCCAGTCGCCTACACACACATTGTGATAACGGCCCCGTTGCCGAACGCCCTTCCTATTGGAAACAGAAGGCGCTTGCATTCAGTTAATGTACAGCTACTATGTGATGCTCAGAGGTGTCTGACTCCTGTTGTTGCAGGGTGGCCCAGCTCAGTCCACGATTCCGTTATTTAATCAAACCGTATTGTGGGAATCGGATTTCCAGCTCCTGCTGTGCATGAAGTTTGGCTTCTTCATAAGTAAACCTAACTGATAGGTTTGGAATTAAGTTCAGTCCATTACTGACCACTTGGAAAACATGTCTTTCAAGTAATAGTAGGTGCACCACACAAGAGGAGATATATAATGAGATACATTCCTGCGTGATCAGTGATAGAAGAAATATCTACATTATGGTGGACAGCTGGCTCCCTTGCCCTGCTATGCTGCCTTCCTAATGGAAGGACCAGAGGAGTGAACCTAAACAGGGCATTAACTCCCCCTGGATTGCTAGATGGCAGACCCAAGGACTTGCAGCAGTGCCTCGGACTCCCACAGTCCTCCATGGCAGTTGGGGTTTGGCTCAGCCCTGTTGGGTTCTTTGGGTGCCTCCAGGGGGTGCTGCAGGGACTGCAGAGACCTACTTTGTTGGGCTTCCACCTCACCCAGAAGTGCTTTCAGATCACACTAACGGGCCACCGGGAGTACTCCTGGGTGCAGGATAAAAGAATCCCACTGCCACTGCTGTAGGAGCCAGAGGGACAAAGCTTGCTGGAGGAGGAGACGGAGACAGAGACAAAAAAGTAGAAAGAAGAACAGGCATTGCTGTGCGCTGTTCTCTTACTGGGCTTAGGGACTGTGCCGTGGGAAACGAGTGATAAGCATTTCCTGCTGAAATCAAAGCCCTGTGTGTGTGTGTGTGTGTGTGTGAAAGAATTTGTGCCTGCATCTGTGGGTGTCCGGTTTGGGGAGCTGTTGCGCCCCCTGCAGGCCACAATGTACAATTATTAAACCGTATCGTTTGCTAAGCCTGCTTAATCCTGAGCAAGGGCACATGAGGCTGGAACCTCACCCAGCATGCACCAGGAGGAGACTCATGCAGACACAAAGAGAACATGCGGCTTCTACACAGGAAGGACTCAGGATGTGAACCGTGGCCTTCTTACTGCAAGGTAGCAATGCTACCACAACGCCATTATGCTGCCCTTACATTGTTATAAATGTATATATTGTGGCTGGGTGAAGGAACGACAGTTGAGCGTATAATTGGGGCACCAATCGTTTAATTACAGAGCAAAACAAGGAACAGAAATGCCCGTCTTGGTGTCTAAATTGGCCCTGGCTTTGGGCCTGCAACAAATGATAAAGACCTAGTCACAGTCACAGAGTTACAGTACATCTATGGCAGCTTCCTTCAATAAGTGACGGGAATCTCCCTGGAGAGAAAGGGGCGGAGTTAAGGGCCTTGTGGGGCGGAGTCAAGTGGCCTCAAGGATTGGATTCTCAGGAGAGAAGGTGAAAATAGGATTAAGGGGAGCCACCCACCCCCCCCCCCCCCCGGTCCAGCAGGTCATTGATGCGTGACAATATATACATAAGGGGCTTTGTAAGTCACCTTGGATAAAGGTGTCACCTATAAAAAATAATAGAATGGGACCATTGGTTCACTAAAGAGTGGATGGTGGCATCTGGACTCCTCAGGTGGCTCACTGCTGCACGACCCCACATGGTGATGGCATCGTGGGCTAACGGCCATGTGCTGTGCTGTGTTGTGTGTGTTTGAACTACCCATAATACATTGCAAACGTGTGGCATTGCATGCACTTCTCTCCATTGCGGTGACCGCGTGATTTTCAATTTGCCCTTTACTTTTTTGAATTACCCTCCTCTATCACAGGGGTCATTTTGCTTGACTTCTCACTAACTTTAGGACTTGAAACCCTGAAGGTGCAGGTTGAAGTCCCATTGCTGCCACTGTGTGACCCCCAAGCAAGTCACGTCACCTGCCTGAGCTCCAAATAGAAAGACAAAAGAAACGTAACCAGTCGTATCTCAGATGCATCAGTCAAATAATACAAATAATAATAAAGCAAATGAAGATTAGGAGGTGGCATGATGGAAGAGTTTAAAATATACTTTGGAATAAGTGCCAGCTCGTATTATAAAGTAAATTCATCAAAGAGAATACCGGAACACAGACGTAATCTGGTTAAGAGCAAACTTCACACAAATTTTAGAAAGTCTTTCTTTGCACATAGAGTCCCAGCCCCATGGCATAAATGGCCGGGCGTTGTGGTGGACAGTCAGAGTTAATAATAATTATAATAATAACTTTATCTATATAGCGCCTTTCCCATGCTCAAGGCGCTTCAAAGTGCTCTGGTGACTTGATGTCATTTTGGGGAATTTAGCTGAGTGGGGTGGGTGAATTCTGTTGGACTGATGGGCTTGTTCGCGTTCTGATTGTTCTGATTTGATATTTTTCAGTGTGCAAGCAGAAGGAAGCAGACGTCATTTTCCTCATTGATGGCTCAGGAAGCATTTTCCCTGTTGACTTTGACAAGATGAAAGGATTTATGGAAGCCATGGTGGACAAATCCGACATTGGTCCCGATAAAGTGCAGTTTGGGCTGCTTCAGTTTAGTGATTCACCACGGGAAGAGTTTCAGCTCAATGCCTACGACAACCAACTGCAACTCAAACAGGAAATCACTAACATGGAGCAGCTGGGAGGCGGGACCAATACGGGGGCGGCTTTGGAGTTTGCCTCTCAGTATTTTGACCAATCAAAAGGAGGCCGCCCTTCGGTCAGGCAGTTCTTGGTCATCATCACCGATGGCGAGGCACAAGATGAGGTCAGCAAGCCGGCACAGGCCCTACGACAGAAAGGCATCATCATCTACTCCATTGGCGTGGAGAATGCCAACACCACCCAGCTCCTGGAAATCAGCGGCGGCATAGACAAAGTTCACTCCATTAATAACTTTGACGACCTTCGCTACGTCGAAGACAAAATAATATTTGAAATCTGCACACAGGAAGAAAGTGAGTAGCAGCTTTTACTTTACATTTGAAGGGGGGGGGGGGGGGGGGGAACTGTGATAAAAGAATCATGATAAAAAAAAATAAATCATCATAAACAAATCAAAATAAAAGAAATCACAAGCAAATTAACTAAATCACAAAGTTAATCACAAAATGAAAATGAATGAATAATAATCAAATATCAAACTAAAATGAATGAAATCACCAATTAATCATGATAAAAGAAATCAGGATAACACAAGTAAATAAGTAGTGATAAACAAAATCACAAACAAATGAAATCAGAAACAATGATTGAAATCAGTGATTCCATCACAAAATGAAAACACTGAACTAAATGAAATCATAAAACAGTTACAATAAAATAAATCATCATTAAAACAAGGAAATCAATATAAACAAATAAATTACAAAAGAAATTACAAGCAAATAATTGAAATCACAAACGTAACCACCAGATAAAATCATAAAATGAAGATCACAAGCTTAAATTAATGAAATCACCAACATATTATGATAAAACAAGTAAATCATCGAAACAAATAATGGCAAAAAAATCACAAACAAAATAATGAAATCATGGACAAATTATTGAAGTTAATGATTTCATCATGAAAGGAGACCACAAAATGAAAATCATGAACTTAATGAAATCACAAAATAATTATGATAAAATAAATCATGATTAAAATAAAGAAATCATCATAGACCAAAAGTTATAAAAATAATTACAAGCAACTTAATGAAATCAGAAACATTCATCCATCATCCAACCCGCTATATCTTAACTACAGGGTCACAGGGTTCCGCTGGAGCCAATCCCAGCCAGCACAGGGTGCAAGGCAGGAAACAAACCCCAGGCAGGGCGCCAGCCCACACCCACACGCCAAGCACACACTAGGGACAATTTAGGATCGCCAATCCACCTAAACTGCATGTCTTTGGACTGTGGGAGGAAACCGGAGCGCCTGGAGGAAACCCACGCAGACACGGGGAGAACATGCAAACTCCATGCAGGGAGGACCCAGGAAGCGAACCCAGGTCTCCTTACTGCGAGGCAGCTGCGCTACCCACTTTGCCACCGTGCCGCCTAAATCAGAAACAAATATTTGAAATTAAAGTTAAAGACAGATACAAATCACAAAATGAAAATCACAAACTTAAATGAATGAAGTCATGAACTTAGCCACAAACTGAAATCACAAAATGAAAATCATTACCTTAAATTAATGAAATCACAAAATTATATTATGAATTAGATAGATAGATACTTTATTAATCCCAAGGGGAAATTCACAGAATTAATAAACATACAACCAAAGAAATTACAAACAAATTTATATAATCATAAATATTTGAAATTATGGATTGCTCCATGAAAACCACAAATTAATAAAATCATGAACTTAATGAAATCACAAGTCATGATAAAATAAGTAAATCACTGTGAGCAAAGAATGATCAAATTAATGAAATCACAAACTTCATCACAAACTAAAATTAATGAAATCCTGAGTGAATCATGATAAATCAGGAAAAAACAAATAAATCCTCATGAACAGATCATGACAAAAGAAATCAGAAGCAAATTCATGAAATCACAAATAAATGATTGAATCAATGATTTCATCATAAAATGAAAATCATGAACTTAAATAAATAAAATCACAAAATAAGTATGATAAAAGAAATCATGATTAAACAAGTAATTCGTTATAAACAAATCCCAAGTAAAGGAATCATGAACACATTAATGAAATCACAAGCAAATTATGGAAATCATAAATATCAGCACAAACTGAAAATCAAAAGTTAATTTAACGAGAACACAAACAGTTCCTGACAAAACCAGTAAAATGCCTCGATCCGTGTAAAGAGAGCCCTGTCTATTCTGACGTTCAACCGTCCCCTCTCGGGACATTCTGGGTCGTTTTGGACAGTAATACTCCATCGCCTGCTGTTGTTTATGAAGCTATCAAATGTTTTCTTTGTTTTCTTCCAGCCTGCAAGAGGATGGAGGTGGCTGACGTGATGTTTGTGGTCGATGGCTCAGGGAGTATCCAGCCAGAACAATTTGTAAGCATGCAGAAGTTCATGATGTCCCTGGTGAATATTTCGGACGTCGGCAAGGACAAGGTGCACTTCGGGGCGGTGGTGTATTCCAACCAACCGGATGAAGCATTTCGCCTAAATCAATACTTCACAAAGGACGGCTTGAAAGACGCCATTTGGAAAATGCACAAAAAGGGGGGTGGAACGTACACGGCCAGCGCCATGACTTTTGCTCGCGATCGCTTCACTCAGCCTTACGGCGGCCGCATGTCTAACAACGTGTCCCGGGTGATGATAGTCATTACAGATGGAGCAGCTACCGACAGGATCGCTCTGCCTATCGCGTCCAGGGATGTGCACAAGCAGGGAATCAGCGTCTACGCAGTTGGGGTGGGCAACGCAAAGACTCAAGATTTGGAAATTATGGCAGGAACAAAGAACAAAGTGTTTTATGTGGACAGTTACAAATCACTGGAAGCACTTCACAAAAACATGAGCCAGCTCCTCTGCAATGAAACCCAGAAAGGTAAGTGGGAAGACCTCGGGGAGGGATACACACCAGAGAAACCTACATGGCGGGTGGGCAGCTTGGGAAGTTCTCAGGCTGTAAAATGGACAGCCATGGGTTGGGAGGGTCCTATGTGTGTCCAGTAAGTAGGCCGAGGCTGACCAACAATGGAGCTTCAGACCCCTTTTCACATAGATAACAGGTTGGGAATTTGACAGAACAGAATATGGTGGGCTTCCCCAGAATTATAAGAATACATTTTTCCTGAATACCCGTAATGAACATGAATTTTTGAAAATGTGAACACACAATTGCTATTAGTTTAAAATGGAAGAGAATGGTCCCCTAGTCCCATAAATTGACTCCCAGTTTTGCTAACACCAAAATACATGAAAATGGACACAACAGCTAAATAATAAGAAAAATTGTGAAGAGAAACCTGAAGACGACGCACGTTACTGTCCTCTTTGGGGGTGTTGTACTTGGGAATTTCATTTTTGTTTTGCTTACCATCTCATTCTTCTTCTTTTCCTTTTGTTTACTTGATGGCATGTTGTATACCTCCTGTCACACTCCTGTTCATGTTGTCACGAGAGCTGTGACATGTGACAAGGCCAGGTTCCAATATAAATATGGCAGCATCAGAATACCTCAGTGGACTCCTCCGGCCCTTTTACTTTCTGCACTCTTTTATTGTGTTGCAGATTTCATTTTAAAGGAATAAATTTCACATTTTTGCTCCTCAATTTACACTCAATACTCCCATAATGACAAATTGACATCATGTGTCCAGAAAGGCTTGCAAGTTTATTAAAAATCAAAACCCGAATTCTTTCAATCCTAGACGTTTTCAGACGCCCCTCTGTTGTGGCCCTCCAGGTTGTGTTCCGGTTTCTAGAACTCGACTGGAGTCCACCTGTGGCACTCTGAATTGACTGGACATCGTTTAGAAAGACACACATGTGGGCCTGTGCAGAGAAGGTCACACTGCATGTCGGGACGAAATCCAGGCCATGATGTCCAGCAAAACTCTCTGTAGACCTCTGGGATGAAATTGTGGTGAGACATGGATCACAGTAAGGGGATTAAAACATTTGTAAAGCTTTGAGTGTTCCCAGGACCCCAGTAGCCTTACAAATATGAAATGGAAGAAGTTTTGGAACACCAGGACTCTTCTTAGGCCCTTGGTAAAAGGAGGTGGCAAAGAATCCAATGGTCACTCCTAACAGAGCTTTAGACTTCCTCAACTGAGATGGCAGAACCTGTCAGAAGGATGTCCGTCTCAGCAGCCGTCTTATCAGTCAGGTGTTTATGGTGGGGTGGATAGCTGGAAGCCACACTTGAGGAAAAGGTAGATGACAGTTTAAAGGACTCCTGAGAACATGACGAGAAAGATCTCCATCTTTGATGAGACACAAATAAGACTCTTTGGGCTGAATTCCAAACAATATGTCTGGTGAAGTGCCTAATGCCATCTCTATAGTGAAGTGTGGTGGTGGCAGCATCAGGCTATGGGCACAGGGAGACCAGTCAGAATTGAGGGAAGGGCGAATGCAGACAAAAACCAGAGAGAACCTTGAAGAAAACCTGACAGGGTGACAGGGCACCATTCAGCATGACAATGACCCATAGCATACAGCCGGGACAAGTCTCTGAGCGTCATGAAGTGGCACAGCCAAAGCCAGGACCTCTAGACCTGAAGATGGCGGTTTACAGAAGCTTACCATTCGGTTTAAGAGGATCTGCCAGGAAGAATGGGATCAGTTGCCCAAATCCAAGAGTGTAAAGCTTGTAGAGATTTATCCAAGAAGACTGGAAGCTGGAGTTGCTGCCAAAGAAGCTTCTACAAAGCAGTGAATTAAGGGTCTGAATACTTCAAGGAATGAGAGATTTCAGTTGTGGATTTTTAATAAAATTGCAAACCTTTCTGAAAGCAAAGTGTCAGTTTAACTTTATTATCACGGTTTAGGGCGGCACGGTGGCGCAGTGGGTAGCGCTGCAGCCTCGCAGTTGGGATACCTGGGGACCTGGGTTCGCTTCCCGGGTCCTCCCTGCGTGGAGTTTGCATGTTCTCCCCGTGTCTGCGTGGGTTTCCTCCGGGCGCTCCAGTTTCCTCCCACAGTCCAAAGACATGCAGGTTAGGTGGATTGGCGATTCTAAATTGGCCCTAGTGTGTGCTTGGTGTGTGGGTGTGTTTGTGTGTGTCCTGTGGTGGGTTGGCACCCTGCCCAGGATTGGTTCCCTGCCTTGTGCCCTGTGTTGGCTGGAATTGGCTCCAGCAGACCCCCGTGACCCTGTGTTCGGTTTCAGTGGGTTGGAAAATGGATGGATGGATGGATCACGGTTTAGGCCAAATATTGACATTTTTGTAGCCAGAGAAGCCATATTGTGTACTGTTGTCAGGGTCACGGTCTGCGTTTCTAGGGGCGAGGTCTCTGGGGTCATGACCTTGACTTAATCCCCAGACAGCATTAAAGGTCTGTCTTTTGCTCTGTGCTTTGTCCAATCTGCATATACTGTAGAATCCTGATTTTCATTTTGACTTATTGTGTGTTACTCTTCTTGTCTTGCCTGATTTTCGACTTATTGCCCATTAGTTGACCTTGATTTTCGCCTCTCGTCTGGGTTTCGGTTGCTTTTGTTTATTTTTGTTTTCTTTTGCTTTTCCTTTTGCCCGCTTCTCCCACTTTACTGACGAAATTAGTTATCTGTTTATCTGCTGAGTCATAACAATCCTGGGTTATTGAGTGTAGACTGATGGACAAATATGGCAAACGTATCCATAAATCTACAATCCTTAATTAATTAATTAATCCTTGGGATTAATAAAGTATCTATCTATCTATCTATCTATCTATCTATCTATCTATCTATCTATCTATCTATCTATCTATCTATCTATCTATCTATCTATCTATCTATCTATCTATCTATCTATCTCTTTAGAAAATCTTCAAATCCCTTCACTTTCTACACACTTCATTGCAGATAGATAGATACTTTAATTAATTAATTAATCCTTGGAATTAAAGTATCTATTTATCAATCTATTTATCTGCAATGAAGTGTGTAGAAAGTGAAGGGATTTGAAGATTTTCTAAAGAGATAGATAGATAGATAGATAGATACTTTATTAATCCCAAGGGGAAATTTACATACTCCAGCAGCAGCATACTGATAAAGAAAATATTAAATTAAAGAGTATTAACAATGCAGGTATACAGACAGACAATAACTTTGAATAATGTTAACGTTTACCCCCCCCGGGTGGAATTGAAGAGTCACATAGTGTGATGGAGGAACGATCTCCTCAGTCTGTCAGTGGAGCAGGATGGTGACAGCAGTCTGTCACTGAAGCTGCTCTTCTGTCTGGAGATGATCCTATTCAGTAGATGCAGTGGATTCTCCATGATGGACAGGAGTCTGCTGAGCGCCCGTCGCTCTGCCACAGATGTCAAACTGTCCAGCTCCGTGCCTACAATAGAGCCTGCCTTCCTCACCAGTTTGTCCAGGTGTGAGGCGTCCTTCTTCTTTATGCTGCCTCCTCAGCACACCACCGTGTAGAAGAGGGCATTTGCCACAACCGTCTGGTAGAACATCTGCAGCATCTTATTGCAGATGTTGAAGGACGCCAGCCTTCTAAGGAAGTATAACCGGCTCTGTCCTCTCTTACACAGAGCATCAGTATTGGCAGTCCAGTCCAATTTATCATCCAGCTGCACTCCCAGGTATTTATAGGTCTGCACCATCTGCACACAGTCACCTCTGATGATCACGGGGTCCATGAGGGGTCTGGGCCTCCTAAAATCCACCACCAGCTCCTTGGTTTTGCTGGTGTTCAGGTGTAGGTGGTTTGAGTCGCACCATTTAACAAAGTTCTTGATGAGGTTCCTATACTCCTCCTCCTGCCCACTCCTGATGCAGCCCACGATAGCAGTGTCTTCAGCGAACTTTTGCACGTGGCCAGACTCCGAGTTGTAGTGGAAGTCCGATGTATATAGGCTGAACAGGACCGGAGAAAGTACAGTCCCCTGCGGCGCTCGTGTGCTGCTGACCACAATGTCAGACGTGCAGTTCCCGAGACGCACATACTGAGGTCTGTCTTTAAGATAGTAAATACAGTGTTCGTACTATAAAGTTTGTACTTAATGTTACTTGTCTTTATTTTCTAGAGTGAGGATTCTTTGTTTTGTTCTGCCCCTGATTTGATTGCTGTCCCACAAGTTCACTCATGTCCTTTGGTTTTATTTTGATCCATTTTCGACTTTTCTGCACGTGTCCCTGTTTTTGATTGCTGCTTTTTTTGTCTTCCCCGGGTTGCCCTTGATTCTCGGTAGTTTTGGCTGTCTCTGTAATACCCTTAACACACTGAAGATAAAGTAGTTGGCCTCTGTTGGCTCCATAAGGAGTTTTCGGCAATCCCAAGGCACAAAGTTCGTGTCCAGTAGCTTCAGGCAGGATGAGCAGCTGATGAGGGGGTACCACCCTGAACGAATTGCTCAGCAGAGACAAGTGGGGCCATGTAGCAAGGCTGAGGGAGACACACACATACAGGGCAACAAGGCAAAGTCCAGAATCCAAAAATTAAAATTCCAAATTACTTGAAGACCTCACTCACCATGTGCTCTCGGGTCTTTCCCTCACAACGCTGTGGCAAACACTTTGGAAAAGGACATCACCCAGGAAAAGACTTAACAAAATAACATCTGTTTGAGTGTAAAACTCAGAATCTCATCTCTGCTTTTATCAGCTGATGTGGTCCTGCTGGCTTCGTCGGGGGGTAACGTCAGGTGCTCTGAGATGGTATTCTGTCAGGTGGAAAGCGGCTGGGATGAGGATCAGCACCTCCAATTACGAGTTCAGGATTCTTAGCCATCTCCAGGTTGGGGTGGAGGTGCTGCTTCAAGCGTCATTTCTCAGGGTGTTGTTCATAAGTGAGGGAAGATGGAAGCGGGAAATCAACTGGTGGACTGGAGTTGAGTAAACAGATATGCAAATGTTTTACTGGTCAGTTGTAGCGAAGAGAGAGCTGAGCTGAAAGTTGAAGCTGTTGATTTACCTGTCGTTTGACGTTCCTTCCCTCACCGATAGCAAGAAGTGTTGGGTCGTGACCTGAGGGAATGAGACTGTAGATACGAGCAGTGGAAATGAGCTTCCTTCGTGGGGTGTCTGGGCGCAGCCTTAGATGAAGGGGTGACATTCGGAAAGAGCTTAGAGGAGGAGGAATAGTTGAGGTTTGGGCATTTCATTAGGACACCTCCCTGCAGAGGTGTTTCTGGCATGTCCAATCAGGAAGAAGCCATGGTTCTCTCTTGGCAAAGAGTGTTGAGTTGGTGACAACTGCCCTTCCCTTAGCAGAGGATTTCAAATATCTTGGGATCTTCTTCACAAGACATGGGATGAACAAGTGAACAGCTGTTCTACAGAATCTCTACAAGGCTGTGATGGTGAAGCGGGAGCCGAGTCTATAGACTAAACGTTTGGTTTAGCGGTCGATCTCCATCCCTGTCCTCATCTATGGTCTCAAACTGTGGGTAATGAATGAAGGAATGAGATTGCAGGTTCAAGGGGCAGAAATCAGGTTTCTTTTCAGGGTGGCTGGGGGACATTACGTGATCGAGAGACAAGTTCAGGAGAGACTCCGAGCCAGATTAGGGGGTTTGGGGATGTCTTAAGGATTCCCAAAGTGGGTGCACCTCCAGACATGTATCACTGGGTGGAGACCCTGCATCAGACACGGGACACGCTGGAGGGATTATACCTCTCATCTGGCTTGGAGATGTCTGGGAATTTCCCAGGAAGAGCTGGAATGTGCAGACTAGGCTAGGCTATCTGTCCAGGCTGACCATTTAGGCTTGTTGCCACCATGAGCCTCCTGTGGAAAAGTGGTTCAGAAAATGAAATGAGATGACATGAGACAAATTGATCATACTCACCTTAATTGATCCATGATTTGTATTTTGTCTCCTTTTTTCATTAGAATGTGAAGTTCTAAGAGGAGACATTGTGATACTCTTGGACGGATCTGAAAGCATCAGCAAGGGAAACTTCACGATCACGCTACAGTTTATGAAGGAGGTGGTGAACCATTTCAAAATCGGAGAAAAAGAAGTCAGAATCGGCGTCGCACAGTTTAGCACTAATGTGCGCAAAGAGTTTTACCTGAATGAATTCTACGCCAAAGAGGATATCTTCAAAAGAATTGATACCATAGATCAAATAGAGGAAGGAACCCGCACCGGAAACGCGCTGACGTTCGTCAGGTCCTTCTTTACTGCCGAGGCCGGGAGCAGAAAGGCTCAGGGTGTGCCACAGAACCTCCTCATCATCACGGATGGGGATTCCAAGGATCCAGTTGAAGAGCCAGCTAAAGCTTTACGGGCAGAAAACATCAACATATACGTCATTGGCGTGGGAAACTTGAATGATTTTGACCTGATAAAGATTACCGGAGATTCAAATCGCGTTTTTCCAATCACTAACTTCAATGCTCTTGAAAACATCAAGCAGAAAATTTTCGATGAGCTCTGTCAAAAAGAGGAAGCCAAGTCTGGTAAGTGCCTTTGTTTTAATTTCATAATTACATTTCTCTTCCTTTTTCTTTTTAATCGATTTCTGTCCCCAATTAATAACAGTTCTGTCAAACAAAAATAACGCACAATGGCATGAAAACAACAGCAAAGCAAATGCCACATAGCAAAGTGGCGTCAGATCATCAGGCTACTTCTGAAGGTAACGCACAGTCTCTCGTAAGGAGGTCCTCGCTGTTGATCATCTCCTCACTGAAAGACGCCTCTGGTTGGGCAGTCGTCCTGTTAAAGCTCTGAGCCTGGGAGGGGCGGGGTAAGTTGCTCTCACTGGGATTTTTCACTGGGCTGTTTACTTAGAACATGACAAGGCTGTAAACAACAGCGCCCCCTGTCAGCCCGGGGTGGTACTACTGATCCTCAGACGCTCAAGCATGACAAAGGTTTGTGGGAGTAATTCATAAACTCGGATGACAGGGAAGTGTGCAACATTATTGATGTGATGGAATAAAAGATTTAAAGTCCAGAGATGAGCAACCAGGCTTATATCGGGGGCTGAGAGATCAGAGCTATGAAGAGACATTGAAGGAGTTGAATTGTTATGGTTTAAGCAAACCAAGATTAAGAATCGACATGACAGAAGTGCGTAAAATTATAAAGGGAATTAGTTCAATGGATCCCAGTTATCACTTTAAAACAAGAACATAGGGACACAGATTGGAAACATGTTAACGGTAAATTTTGCACAACGTTTTTCTTTACGCAGAGACGCACAGACCCCTGATTACAAATGAGTGTGACAGACAGTAAAAGTTGAAGGTGTGATGCTGAACACAAAGTAACACAAGAACAAAAGTATGGCAGTGACCAGGGGCCTCATGCATAATGCCATGCGTAGAATTCACACTAAAACATGGCGTATGGACAAAAGCGGAAATGTGCGTATGCACAAAAAAATCCAGATTCATAAATCTGTGTGAACAGCAACTTCCATGTTCTTCTGCTCCATAAATCCCGGTCAGCGTGAAAAGTAACGCACGTGCGTGCGTCTGCTGCCACTCCTAAACTCCTCCCAGAATTATGCCTCTTTTTGAATATGCAAATAAATATAAATAGCCCTAAAGCTCAGCATTCTGTGAAAAGACAATGGCAAAAGCACAGGGGAAAACAGAAGAATTTCAGTGAAGATCAAGTGGAGGCAAATAAAAAACGTACTATTTATTGGTTTAAACAGTGGTATAAACAACAAAAGGAAGTTGATCGGGTGACATAGAGTGTCGGAGAAACTCGAAAGCTCAAGTTCACAAAGTCGCTGAGTGCCCGAAATAAAAAAGAAGTTGTCAGATATCAAAGTCGCTGTGATAAGGAGAGTCGTAGCCCACCGTCTGAGTGTCATATGGAAGTTTATTAGGGTACTGAGAAAAAAAAAAAAATAGGGCTACAGTGGGGAAAAAAGCACGAAATGTCAACTTTAATCTCTAAATTTCCACTTTAATCACGTAGTTTATTTTTTCATTAAAGCAGAATATCCAACTTTATCTTAAAATCGTTTAATTTACTACTTTCTCAAATCTCATTGTAACTAAAGTAGCACGTTAAATGCTTTGTTTTGTATTTGTTCTCCTATGTGCTCTGTGTGTGTGAATCACTACGTGCTTCCGGGCTTTCTCTTCCTCTGACAGGACACAGAATCCATTACATTCGTGATATTACAGCTCCGTGAGTAATTAAAATACTGAGATGTATACTTGGTATCATTTTCATGATGATAGGAGTTAAAGTATGTTATTAAACATGGGAACACGGTGGCGCAGTGATAGTGATGAGCTGGTGCCTCGTCCGGGGATTGTTCATGCCTCACGCAAGATGTTTGCTGCACCGTGTGCGACCCTCAATGAAATAATTTATTGTAGCAGTACTGTCTCTCTCAAACGTACTAACCTTCAGTTCCTGTCCTTACTTTTTTTTTTTCTCCAAATACCCAATCGCCACACAATCAGCTCTGTAATAGACGTTAAGCCATCTGTAAGCTGAGAACGCCGGTTCTTCAAAACTTTTAAGGAACGGTGAGGAATTACCAGCACCTGAGCCTTTAAGCTGTCCCCAAGGCACATGTCTGTGACAAGATAGACAGACAGATTTGTAAGGCACGATAGAGATATGTAATACACTATCTGATATACAGAATATTTACTATCACAGATAGACAGTTGTGAAAGATACTATATAACTGATAAATACATGTGAAAGGAACTATGAAAATTAATAGATAGATATTAAAGGCATTATATAATAGATTTAATAGATGGATGGATTTATATCAAAGGCACTATATAATAGGTTGGTAGGTGTGAAAGACACTATATTAATGATATATAGATATGAAAGGCACTATATAATAGATGTGAAAGATGCTATATAAATGATAAATAGATTTGTAAGGCACTATAGAGATATGTAATCCAGTATCTGATATACAATATATTTACTATTATAGATAGACAGATGAGGCACTATACATTCAGAGAGAGGGAGACATGCAATACACTGTATCACATACATGATACTTGCTATTATAAATAGATTTGTAATAGACGTTAAGCCATCTGTAAGCTGAGAACGCCGGTTCTTCAAAACTTTTAAGGAACACTGAAATATTTTCGTAGTACGTGTTTAATTATTCCAGCATTTCTCAACCTTTAAGTATTTGCGACCCGAGTTTTCATAACAGTTTTAATCGCGCCCCCTAACGTTTTTTTGAAACCCTAATAAAATTTATTCCTATATTTTTTGCTGCCGATACACCGCTACAAGTTTAAAATGTTCCTACAAATAGCAAAATTACGCCACATATGGCAACATTCGCACCCCCTTTTTTGTTACTTCCCCACAGTTTGAGAACCGCTGAATTATTCTATCCATCTATCATTCCAGTGTCACGCCAGTCCCAGCAAGAATACAGCGCAAGGCAGGAACAATCTGTGAACGGGGTGCCAGCTCCTCGCTAGCGCTGCAACATTGTGTCCTCACATGTTTAATTATTAACAATATAGATTATTTAAATGAAGTTAACATTTTATCTGTATAATGTAATAAACATATTTTGATGCATTTCTTCTTAAAATGATATCGTCATTATATGTAAATACACACTTTATAAAGTGGCTCAGGTTGTGTAATATTATAACTGTATCGCAAGTTTACAATGAGGTGATTGTACTTATAAGTACAGACGGTTCTATAAGGAGCACTTGATGGACTGATTGAGTGCGTTTATAGTTTTTGGGATGAAACTGTTTCTGAACCGCGAGGTCCGTACAGGAAAGGCTCTGAAGCATTTGTCGTATGGGAGCAGTTCAATAGACAGCATGGCTGAGGCAGCGTGTGTTTGATGCTGTATCCCGATACTTTTCTTTCTTATCAGCTGCTGCTGTGATTCCCCACTCAGATACAGTGATATAAATACTCCGAGTGGTGCAGTGAGAGTAATATGGGAAAAGATGATCCGCTGTGGCAACGCCTAATGGGAGCAGCTGAAAGAAGAAGAAGAAGAAGGTGCAGTGAGAGTAACAAAGCTAAAGCAGCGATGGTATTTGGAATAGTTTGGCCATTCTGTGGACCATCATATTGTTACAGGTTAATTACAATAAGATGCCTTAAACTAATAAACAATATACGGTTAATTTCAGTGTATATGATAAAGCCACGTCAGGGATGTGGATCTAAAAAAGAAAGGGAAACCGCCCAGGAACAGTAGCACTGCTTTGACGCTGGGTGCCGGCAGTTTACAAAACCAAGCGTAGAACTTGCGTACGACAGAGTATGAGCTAGCATGAAAATGTGCATGGCTTTACGCCAAGTTTAGGTTTTATACATCGCGATTTGAGCCACAAACGTGGTCCAGCGAAAGCCAGAAACGAGACGTTTATCAAACCAAAATGAATGCCTAAACACAAAGAATCCGCACACTCGGATTCTTTGAGCAGGAAGTGCATGACGGCAGCCTTTTATCCCGTCACATCGATAAAGTGTATAGTCAAACGACTAGGCCAATGCCGAGACGGAGAGGTGTGAGTGATGAGAAAGAGAATGTTTAAACAAATGGAGACTGAGAGGTGAAATAACTAAAGTGTTTGAAATTGTGACGTGAATTAGGACAGTGGATCCCAGTTGTTACTTTAAAAGAAATTCTTTAGCAAGAACAAAGAGAACTGGTAAAGGAAAAAGTTTACACAAATGTTAGAAAGAACCGCAAAGATCCTCAGACACATGGAACAAGCGACCAAGTCGTGTGGTGGGCCGCAGGACTTTAGGAGCCTTCAAATGTCAACTCGATGTTACTGTGGAGAGTCTCAGTGACCGGGCAGAGTGGTGGCTCTGAGGCTGGGGATCTGCGGAAGGTTGCTGGTTCAAATCCCATAAACGCCAGAAGTGACTCTGCTCCGTCCTGAGTATGACGTTAACCTGCGTCCAGCCCTGCAAGTTGGTCCTCTAACCTGGGGGTTGGTGGCAGGATTGGCACTCCAGCCACTGTAAAAATGTTCACACTGTTCCAGTGTGGTGCTGGGGTGTCACCCGGGTGTCACAGCCACACTTAGATCTCAGTTTGCCGTGTGGTGGCTGTGGCAACGTGCTGGAATCAGCGCATGCTCCCAACCTCTCCCCTCTCTCGGTGAACTTGGTGGGCTGAATGTTGCCCCCAGTGAAAAGCAGTCTGCCTGCTTATTTCCCTGCAAACAAAGTACCGGGTGCCCGAGTGATTTATAACACTATAATGCGTTCATAACAGTTATTCTCAGAGACCAATTTGATATTTATGCTACTAGTGGGTGTAAGTAGGGGGTCCCGGACCCCTAATGATTCCCAAATTCTGCACCTCGGTAAACTCCTGCCTGTATTTAAACTTTCACATAGACTTGATTCTTGACAAGAAGTGAAAATGTAACTTGCCAGTGACGTCAGTGGCCGTTCATTAATCTAAATTCAGTTTCTCAGGCCACCAAGGCAGGACCCCGACCCTGTTTGGTGGGCACCTTTTGGAAAACATGTTTTCATGTTGTAATCCTGGTTTATTGAGTGTAGATCCATCCATCCATCCATCCATGTTCCAACCCGCTGAATCCGAACACAGGGTCACGGGGGTCTGCTGGAGCCAATCCCAGCCAACACAGGGCACAAGGCAGGAACTAATCCTGGGCAGGGTGCCAACCCACCGCAGGACACACACAAACACACCCACACACCAAGCACACACTAGGGCCAATTTAGAATCACCAATCCACCTAACCAGCATGTCTTTGGACTGTGGGAGGAAACCGGAGCGCCCGGAGGAAACCCACGCAGACACGGGGAGGACATGCAAACTCCACGCAGGGAGGACCCGGGAAGCGAACCCAGGTCCCCAGGTCTCCCAACTGCGAGGCAGCAGTGCTACCCACTACACCACTGTGCCTCCCTGAGTGTAGATCGATGAGCAAAAATGGCAAATTTTATCAAATTAAAATTAAATCCAAAAAACACCGAAGCGTGAAGGGGCCTGAAGACTTTGTGAAGCGATGCCAGCGTAAAACTTCAATAAATCTTCAGTCTTTACCTCAAAAGTCGAGTTTAATCTTCTCTTTAGACCTTCCTGGAAAAGACAGGAACTATTCTGAATGATTATCATAATACATGAGAGCAATGAAAACATCATGTCGTGTCGCACTCAACTTTATGAGGTAGAGATAAAGAAGCTCTGTGACGGCAGGCCGCCCTTTAGATTGATAGCCTGCTAATAAATGTGAAGTCAGACGCTAATAATGTGTGTTTATCTTACGCAAAGCCGCAGGACGTCTGCAGAGACTCACCAGGTGGTCCGCTCTGTGTGTCCTCCCTTGATACCTCAGTCAAGCACTCACATTGCTTTCGAAAGGGCTTACAATATTTAAACGTCAGTTTTAATTTTATACTGAATGAAAAATTGGACCTTAAGAACTGAATAACCCTAAATGTAATCAAACTAAAACATTATTACAAATTGCCTAATTACAGAAAAGCATTTTTACATCGGGTAGAAGATAAAATAAAACATAAATTCAGGATGTCCTGTCAATCCTGGCAGAACTGGGCACTCCTCAGACAACACGGCGGCCCACCCACCCCCTCAGTCACATTCCCACAGGGCCCACTAACATGACCCGCACCTCCACTTAGACGACAACCCGTGCTGATGAGGAGACTGGATTTGGGGGGCGCCATGCAGACATGGATGATGCAAACGTTATAAAATCAAATCAGAGTCTTCTTACAGTCAGTACTGTAACAACAGGCGGTGTGGGTGGGGCCCAAGGGGGGGGGGCAGAAAGGCAGGGGGAGGAGCCCTCCCGGGGTATTGACTACTGCAGCCCCCCTGCTCTCCCGCGTATTCATTTTCTGTAGATGCTTCATCATTTTGCTGTTTTTTGCTTTCGGTGAATTTCAGCTTTCTCTTATATTTTCATCCATCCATCCATTATCCGGCCCGCTATATCCTAACTACAGGGTCACGGGAGTCTGCTGGTGCCAATCCCAGCCAACACAGGGCGCAAGGCAGGAAACAAACCCTGGGCAGGGCGCCAGCCCACCGCAGGGCACACACACCGAGCACACACTGGGGACAATTTAGGACCGCCAATGCACTTTACCTGCATGTCTTTGGACTGTGGGAGGAAACCCATGCAGACACGGGGAGAACATGCAGGACCCGGGAAGCAAACCCAGGTCTCCTTACTGCCAGGCAGCAGTGCTACCACTGCGCCACTGTGCCGCCCCACTTATTTTTTCTTATTATGAATGGTTTTAATTACTACATAGAATTATATGGCACTGGGATTTAAACTGCACTTTATAAGAATACATTGAGATTAATTAAAATGATAAACGGGTAAACCGATAAAGTTGAAAAGTGCTACATAAGACAGATAAAGGAACTAGATAGATAGATAGATATGAAATGCACTATATACTATAAAGATATAAAGGCAATCTATAATATATAGATAGAAAGAAAGAAAGAAAGAGGCACTGTATGACAGATGGATTAATAGATGAAAGGCACTATATGATAGATAGATAGATAGATAGATAGATATGAAATGCACTATATACTATAAAGATATAAAGGCAATATATAGATAGAAAGAAAGAAAGAAAATGAAAGAAAGAGAAAGAAAGAAAGAAAGAGAAAGAAAGAAAGGCACTGTATGACAGATGGATTAATAGATGAAAGGCACTATATGATAGATAGATAGATATAAAGGCACTGTATGACAGATACATTGATAGGAAATGCTCTATATAATAGATAGATATAACAACAACACCACCATTTATTTCTATCGCACGTTTTCATACAAATGATGTAGCTCAAAGTGCTTTACAAGATGAACAAAGAAAAAAGAAAAATATAAAAATTAGGCAACACTAAGTAACAAAGAATAAAGTAAGGGCCGATGGCCAGGAGAACAGAAAAAACAACAAAAAAAAAAACAAAAACTCCAGAATGCTGGAGAAAAAAACAAAATCTGCAGGGGCTCTGAGGCCACGAGACCACCCAGACCTCCTCACATTGATGATCTCAATCAGTCCTCAGGGTTTACAGGCTTCACGTGGAAGAATTAGATGATGCTGGTCATGTGGACCTTCAATCCATCAATGTGAGGACTGCACGGTGCCCTGATGAGGTGGTGGGGGCTCTGATGGCCACCACACAAAATTGGAAAGAGAACAGCAGAGAAAGTAGGGGTTAGTATGGACTGTGAAGATATGATAAAAATGATAATTCAGTGCATATACAGAATATCAGGGTTACATTAAAATGAAGTTATGAGAAAGCCATGTTACAATAACGAGTCTTCAGCAGTTTTTCCAAAGTGCTCCACTTTATTAGCCTGGCGAGTTTCTCTCGGTAAACTCGTATTCCAGATTTGAGGTGCATAACAGCAGAAGGCCGCCTGCCTCACCACTTCTTATTAGTTTAGCTCTTGGAATTCTAAGCAGACCCTCATTTGAAGATCTAAGGTTACGATTTGGAGTGTAAGGTGAGAGGCCTTCTGAGATATAAGATGGAGAAGATTATTGAAGGCTTTGTAAACCATAAGCAGTGTTTTAAAGTCGATTCTAAATGACATGGATATATACATAAAGGCACTATATAATGGATAGATAGATAGATATAGTGTAAAAAAAGACAAAGACAAAATAAAGGTTTGGGGCAACACGTGACCCTGTATATAGTTGAAATACAAAATAAATAATGCTTTTCAGCAATTGAATGTCTATGTAGATGTGAGTCTGAGATTAGACTGTCCAAGATGGCGTCACTTCCAGTTAAACCAGTGTTTCCCAAACTCGGTCCTGGTGAACCCCTGTGGCTGCAGGTTTTTGTTCCAAACAGCTTCTGTTTTTAATTGAACTCCTGGGCTAATTAAGTGAACTAATATTTCCCAAGTTCTGTGTTTAGGGAACAGTATAGAAATTATAAAACTAAGTTTGCTAAAAAAAAAAAAAAAAATAATATATTAAAATATGCCAAGCAGTTATAATAATAAATAATAATAATTCATTACATTTATATAGCGCTTTTTTCAGTACTCAAAGCGCTATCCACACAGGGAGGAACCGGGAAGCAAACCCACAATCTTCTTACTGCAAAGCAGCAGCACTACCACTGCGCCACCTGTGAGGATATAGGAATAATGTATTTTTTTTTTCTTTTTAACAGTTTCTTCATCTTGATTTTCATTCTACTTTTCTAGGTGTTCTAATTGTTTAATTAATCCATTATTTACTAATTAGTGGGTCTGACTCTCTAAAGTAGTTACAGCCTTTGATTATTTAGTGTTGTTTGCCTGCTCATTTTAAACTGTCATTATTAAGATACAATGAAGAGGGAAAAACTGCACATAGAAAGGGCAAAATATAATGAAATCAACAAAGGAGAGTTAAGCATTTAAATCTATAGCAAAAGCAGAAATATTTCTAAATGTCTTATAAATGTAAAAATCATGCTGCTGTGCTTTTCTGAATGTCGAACAGCTAATTAAAAATGAGATCAGTGCTATCAGGTGTTGTCACTGATTAGGAATCCGGTTGGAACAAAAACCTGCAGTCACAGGGGTTTACCAGGACCGAGTTTGGGAAACACTGAGTTAAATAGAGGCCAGGCACTAAGAGGCGGGTCCAGGTGGGTGGCCACCAGAAGTGACATCAGAGACGGTGAGGTTGTCAATCATCTGGTCTGCAGAGAGAGGAAGACAAGAGGCTCCAGTATACAGTATGCAGCACCACTCTGTGGATTGGTGAGGAATTACCAGCACCTGAGCCTTTAAGCTGTCCCCAAGGCACACGTCTGTGACAAGATAGACAGACAGATTTGTAAGGCACTATAGAGATATGTAATACATTATCTGATATACAGAATATTTACAATCACAGATAGATAGATGGTTGTGAAAGGTAAATACATGTGAAAGGAACTATGAAAATTAATTAATAGATATTAAAGGCATTATATAATAGATTTATATCAAAGGCACTATATAATAGATAGGTAGGTGTGAAAGATGCTATATAAATGATAAATAGATTTGTAAGGCACTATAGAGATAAGTAATCAAGTATCTGATATACAATATATTTACTATCATAGATAGATAGATAGATAGACAGATGAGGCACTATATATACAGAGAGAGAGAGACATGCAGTGCACTGTATCACATACAGGATACTTGCTATTATAAATAGATTTGTAAGGAATTACATAATAGATATTAATGTCCCAAAAGTGACAGCTGAGGCCCCCATTGAAGTGATTCTCACACCATTCCTGTCTAATTTCCTCCCAGACTGCAACATTGACATTGCGGTGGGTTTCGACATTTCGAAGAGGACCAGGCCCACATTGTTCTTCAGCGGACAGCCAAACCTGCAGGTTTATTTCCCTGAAATTATGGCACAGATCTCATCGGTGGCCAAGATCAGCTGCGCCTCGGGCTCCCAGATCAGCGTTCGGCTTGGCTATCACCTGGCCACCGACACTGGGAAGGTCATTTACGACACTCGGTTTGAGAACTACAGCACAGAAATTGTTGAGAAGCTGATGACTCTGCAGACCAGGGAAGCCACCTTCTTGAATGAAAGGTTCTTGCAGGATTTTGCTGATAAATTTACAAAGGACTCCAACGCCAAAGTGAAGGTAAATTTCTGAACTGTAAGATTTATTTGTTTTCTTACTTTGTTGTAGGTGAGCCAAGTGCTTTGACATAAAATGACATCTAATGGAGTGTTAGAGAACAGGCTGTATTTTGTATTTCTCATTCACTGTCTCATTGTTTCATCTGAACTTTTCCGTTCCGTCAGTTTCTGCTGACCTTTGGCTGTTTGTCCAGTTCAAAGGAAGTCCTAATGCCCTGTGTGTCCGTTTCATGCATTCAGGCCAAACCTGAAGGCTCCCTTTACCATCTCCTTTCCTTCCACTTGACCTCAGCTCTTGACTCCATTGTTGTGCCGCTTAGATTCACACTGTCGAAGAGACTGATTTATTTATTTTTTTAGTGGAGATTCCAGGGACGCACCCAGCCTTGGCCCGACCCTCATGCACTCACAAGCAGAGGCAAAAAAGCCGGCAGTAATAAAACAGCAAATAAAGAATATACAGTACTGTGCAAAAGTTTTAGGCAGGTGTGAAAAAATGCTGTAAACAAAGAATGCTTTCAGAAATATAAATAATGATTGTTTATTGTTATCAATTTACAAAATGCAAAGTGAGCGAACAAAAGAGAAATCTAAATCAAATCAATATTTGGTGTTCCTACCTTTTGCCTTCAAACCAGCATCAATTCTTATAGGTCCACTTGCACAAAGTCAGGGATTTTGTAGGATTGTAGTCGGGTATATGATCAACCAATTCTACCAAACAGGTGCTAATGATCATCAATGTCACACGTAGGTTGAAACACCGTCATTAACTGAAACAGAAACAGCTTCAAACTGGGTGAGGAACAGCCAAACTCTGCTACCAAGGTGAGGTTGTGGAAGACAGTTTCATGTCATGGAGCACAGCAACAAGACACAAGGTAGTTCTACTGCATCAGCAAGGTCTCTCCCAGACAAAGATCTCAAAGCAGACTGGGGTTTCAAGATGTGCTGTTCAAGCTCTTCTGAAAAAGCACAAAGAAACGGGCAACGTTGAGGATCATAGACACAGTGGTCGACCAAGGAAACTTAGTGCAGAAGACACATCAAGCTTATTACCCTTCGAAATCAGAAGATGTCCAGCAGTGCCATCAGCTCAGAACTGGCAGAAACCAGTGGGACCCAGGTACACCCATCTACTGTCCGGAGAAGTCTGGCCAGAAGTGGTCTTCATGGAAGAGTTGCAGCCAAAAAGCCATACCTCTGACGTGGAAACAAGGCCAAGCGACTGAAGTATGCACGAAAACATAAGAACTGGGGTGCAGAAAAATGGCAGCAGGTGCTCTGGACTGAGGAGTCAAAATTTGAAATATTTGGCTGTAGCAGAAGGCAGTTTGTTCGTCGAAGGGCTGGAGAGCAGTACAATAATGAGTGTCTGCAGGCAACAGTGAAGCATGGTGGAGGTTCCTTGAACGTTTGGGGCTGCATTTCTGCAAATGGAGTTGGAGATTTGGTCAGGATTAATGGTGTTCTCAATGCTGAGAAATACAGGCAGATACTTATCCATCATGCAATACCATCAGGGAGGCGTATGATTGGCCCCAAATTTATTCTGCAGCAGGACAACAACCCCAAACATACAGCCAAAGTCATTACAAACTATCTTCAGCGTAAAGAAGAACAAGAAGTCCTGGAAGTGATGGTATGGCCCCCACAGAGCCCTGATCTCAACATCATCGAGTGTGTCTGGGATTACATGAAGAGACAGAAGGATGTGAGGAAGCCGACATCCACAGAAGATCTGGGGTTAGTTCTCCAAGATGTTTGGAACAACCTACCAGCCGAGTTCCTTCAAAAACTGTGTGCAAGTGTACCTAGAAGAACTGATGCTGTTTTGAAGGCAAAGGGTGGTCACACCAAATATTGATTTGATTTAGATTTCTCTTTTGTTCATTCACTGCATTTTGTTGATTGATTGAAAATAAATGATTAACACTTCAATTTTTGAAAGCATTCTTGGTTTACAACATTTTTTCACACCTGCCTAAAACTTTTGCGCAGTACTGTATATCTCTATTATAATAAAAAAATCTTGGGTCGAGACGTGATCTTCTCGGAAATTACACTTTGCCGTCCCATGAGACTAGACTTTACAACCTTTGGAAGCAATTCCCGTGAGACGGTGACATTTGCCCTACTTACAACCAATTTAAAACCAGATCACGGACATCTAACCTCTCAGTTGTTGGAATGCTTTTGGCAGACACACTTGATGTGCTCTCAGCTCTTAAAAATGTTATACGTTCTAGATGGCACGTCAACGACTAAGCGAAGTAGGGAAGAGCAGCGTGTCGAAAAGAGACCCAAAAGCACTGGAGAGAAAAGAAGGCAAGAAAGAAGAAGAATAATCAATGTGCAAATTCTGAAAATAAGGAAAGTAATAATCAGCCCGGACCAAGTGGAATTGAAAACATCGTGGGCCCAATCGGGGTCAGGAATAAAAGACATTCAAAAATGTGGGCACGATACACGTGAAGATCAGGTTAGAGATTATGAAAGCAGTGGAATTCGAAAGTATCAAAAAAAAGACACTGCAGATCGCATTAGCACAAAGAAACGGAAATTATTACACGGTGAAATAACGGAACAGCAAAAAGAGATCGAATATATGGACAGAGGTGATATGTCAGAAGTATGTAGATATTGTAAGGCTTTAAAGTTTAAGTCAAAGACTTGTAGATCGTCTGCTTCGGGTTGCCTTTAGGGAAAAGTTGCTTTACCTCGCAATGAAGAGGCCTATCCGTGAGAATTAAAAGATTTGTTGTTTGGTGAAAGTGAAATCCACAAACACTACAGGCAAAATATCCGAGTCTACAATAATCTTTTCATGTTCGCATCATTCAATGCTCAAAACGTAGATTTACACAATAATGGACCATACGCTATAAGAATCTGTGGTCCTGCAACAATTAAAGCTACAATGAGTTTATTTTCGAAGAAAGCACAATTCAATCAGGTGTATATTTATGATCACAGAGAAGCGATACAACATAGAATAGAAAGAGTATGTAACAATTCCCATGAAAATTACAATCTCTTTAAATTGTTTATCCGGAAAACCAAACCCGGGGGTGGGCGAGCGAAGTGAGCAGGGGGCAGAGCCCCCTAGTTAACACTAATAATGAAAATTATAATTAATAACAATGAGAACAACAATCCCACCCTAGTTCCCCTTATGGCGATATACACGAAAACAAACCACAACAATAAACACTCACTATAAAGTCCGTGGAAAACGGCAACAGATGAAAGTCCAGAGATCCGCACGTTGAATGGGAATGTAAAGATAGTCCTACAGATGGGTTCAGGAGCGCTCCTTTCTTCGCAGGATGGCCATAAATCAACCGACAGTCCTCAAGTAACAGGCAGATGGCAGACAATCCAGACCCCAACCAAGAAATGACCACAGGACAGAAATGAATAAACACAGGAAACCCAATGGAAGGTAGACAGACAGGAACCTTAGACACAAAACACAAAATACTTCTTCTCCTTTTGGTCACCGGCCCCTTTTTTAAAAGCCGCGCTGACCTCCTTTGACCCCAAAAGCCCCTTTACCCTCAGCAGAAGACCAATCAGAGCCACTGCAGGGACTGCTGGGAGTTGCAGTTTCAAACTCTAGAAGCACCGCTACACCGTGGTCAGCTGGGATCACTTTGAAGGAGTTGCCTTTATACCCCAACTGAAGGATTCATACCAGGGCAATCACTTCTGGGGTCAGGGGACCCACTGAATATCCTGAAGCCTCCTGCCTAGGAAACTTCTTGGGGTGCCCCAGATAACCCTGAGAACCCAAATATCAAATGAAACTGAACGGGCAGACTCTCTCAGTAACACCTAAGCAGCCGGCCCTCTGTAATAGATGACAGCAGTAGATCCCCAATAATAACCCCTGTAATATAGACGCTATATAGCGCCTGACCCGGCACAGATTGACGCAAAGGCATGTACTTAAACAAAGCATGGTTTTATTTTTCTTCAGCCGTGGGACACGCCTTCCCCGTGTCCCACAGGCCCAACACAGTCCCAAAACACTCTCAAACTAACCACAACACTCTTCTCTTCCTTTACCACCACTTCTCCTCAGGCTTAGTCCTCCTCCTCCCGACTCTGGCTCTTGAGTGGTGGTGGCTGGCCTTTTTTTATACCCCACCCGGAAGTATTCCAGGTGCTTGATCACCTGGTCCTAATTGCATTTCCGGGTGGGGCTGAGGAATTGACCAGCCGGGCTGCAAAGTCCATGCAGCTCCCCCTGGCGGCCATCCAAGCCCCCAATCAGGCTGTGGAGGACTCCATGTCCCATGGAGCCATGCGCCAGGCTGGGGAATCATCGTCCGCCAGGGAGGCTGCCACCAAGCGTCCCGGGGGAGGTATTGAGCTGCCCATTGTGGCTCCCCCGGAACAGATGCAGCAGGGGCGTCCCTGCCGGGCATGGGACCTGGCTGTCCTTCACACCCCTCACTGTCACCCAATGTTCTGGAGGAGTTCTATGAAGAGCTCAGCAGTCCCCCATGTCAACTGGGTGTTGCGAACCCATGGAAGTGCCTGGAGATTATTATGAGCCAAGAAGAACATCGGGACATGATAATAAGAACACAACGTGGTCAGGGAAAGCAAAGGCAGAACCTCGAGATCCAAAGAAACTGGTGCTACCAGGAACAGGAAAACACTCAAGATTCAAAGGCAAAACGAAGTCGAAACCAAACATCAAAATCTGAAGTAGGGCCTACTTGAGAAAAGATTTCTTGAAGTTGTTCTCTCCAATGAGTGCCGCCATATTTAAAGTGCATCTTCCGTTAC
Source organism: Erpetoichthys calabaricus (assembly GCF_900747795.2). Classification (NCBI taxonomy): domain Eukaryota; kingdom Metazoa; phylum Chordata; class Cladistia; order Polypteriformes; family Polypteridae; genus Erpetoichthys; species Erpetoichthys calabaricus. The sequence goes on from NC_041406.2 coordinate 3,354,609, forward strand.
ACCATTGGCACAACCATCGAGGTCACGTGACTAAAGAAAGCCAAGACGTCAATGTCATGCTAGAAACTGATTTCCTCATGGCGTCCAAACCCTAGATGACGTATGACGATGTTTAATACTAAAGTGGGGTGTTCTTAGAATGAATATGTCACACTGCCCCCTAGTGGTGGGCCCTCCTTTTCATTATAGTTTGTGTGTACTGTCTTCCCTCTCTGAGCCTGGCAATGTCAAGTCTCTGCCCTGGCTGGTCACCCTTCATATTCTGGGCATGGCTTAAAGTGGAACCAAATTCCTAATGGTCCTCTGTTTATGGTGTTAGAATAACATCTGATTAAAGCAAGATGGGGCGTGTTGGGGGTCCTAGAAGCTTCAAGTGGTAAAGCATATGCTAAGAAGGAAAAACAGGTGGTGGATACTTTAGGTAGGTCACCTCGAAGCCTATCATCATGGGTGGGGGGGGGGGGTCTCCTTAGGTCATCACAATACACCGTCAATCAATAAGAGAGCAGGTTCTTGGTAAAATTCAATATTCAATGGAAGAGCTGGGGTGAAGTGCTGGTACTCACCGTTATATTATGAAAGGGTGCCAACATCGAAATTCCAAGAGGTGCCCACCCACTTCTGGTCAAATGATGCCAGTGACTACAAATTCTGAGCCTCCTTCCTTAGCGTGTCTAACGATGTTTGTTGCTGGATGTGACTCTTACTGCTGCTCTTTTAACAGGTGCTGCTCATTTTCTCAGATGGATTGGACAGCAGTGTTGAGATAATGGAGGAGGAATCGAGAAAACTGCAGGGAAAAGGTAAGTTGGGAGTGAATAATCGCATCTCTACGGCCTTAAATATCCTAAGTGGAATTCTGGGAATCCATAGTCCGAAAAAAATTACACAACGAGCTGTGTGAAAATCCATTCATCCTTTTCTGACTCGGTTTAATTCAGTTTATGGCAGTGCGGGCCTGGAGTCTTTCCCAACCACATGTGGCTCAAGACCAGAACTAACGGAAGACGGGGTACCGGGCCATCACAGGGTACACCCACCCACACCCCTTGTGGTTTTCGTTTTGTTTTCTGTGTGGCACACAAGTTTCATTTTGTAGCATTTTGAAAAATTGCGTTGTTGTTATGATTGCATTACCGTGACCCCATTTTGGGTGGGCTCTTTTGAGACTGTCGCCGTTCTGCTGGAAGTCCCGTGCTCTGATGTTGTTGTGACGTAAGATGGCAGTGTGGCACTGTGTGCATTTGCGTGTTGGAATCAAAGACAATGTGGCATACGGCTTGGGGCCCTTGCCTGGCCTGGGACACTTCTGTGCTGGAAGGACCAGGGGAGCGAGTGTATCCAGAGCATTACCTCCTCCGGAGCGCTAGGTGGCAGCAGTGCCTCGGACTCCCGCAGGGCTCCATGGGAGCTGGAGTTTGATGCAGCCCTGTTGGATTCTGTGGGTGCCACCAGGGGGTGATGCTGCAGCTGCTGTTGAAATCTTAATTTGCAGCTCTTCTTTCACACCCGGAAGTGCTGCCGGAAGTGGGTCTACGAGCACCTGGAGCACTTCTGGGTGCCTTATGAAAGGGGTCCAAGTTGGAAGAAGGGAATGCTTGCCAGGAGGAGAGGAAGAGAGAGAAGGCAAAGAGAAAAAGAAGTGTTGTGTGAATTTCCTGTGCTGAACTGTGCTGTACTTGGGGGAAATGGGAGAAGGTGTTTCCCACAATAAACCCATGTGCCTGTACTTGTGCCCCTGCGTATGTCTGTGTTGGGTTTGGGTGGCAGGAGCGCCCTCTGCAGGCCACAACATTTACTTTTTTTCACAAAGATATATATTTTTTTTGCAAGACATTTAAAACCATGGACTGAGGCGGAGACGATACCCTCACTCATATGTTTTCATTCTAAAATGGTGTTGTGATGTTCTGTGCCCGCAGTCATGGGCACCGCTGGGGCATCTTGTAGTCCATAAATGACGATGGACGAGAGCAAGTGAGGGCACTACAACACCACAAGTCTGAGGTGCAAGAATGCAAAAAGGTGTCCAAAAGTGTGGTGCAGTAAGAACTCTTTAGTAAATATTCATCCACAAACAATGGTGTGGTCTAGAACTTAAAAAAAACAATAGAGAAAGCCAATCCATTGTTACAGTCAAGCGATAAAATTACAGTAAGAATCATCTTTCTCCTCAGCTTGTTCTCCAGTGCTTCTCTCTTTCTGTCCGTCTTTCTCTCTCTGTCTTCCTTGCTCGCCGTCCATGTCTGCTCCTCAGTACTGAGACACTGAGGTGCGCGGCCCAACCTTTTTCGGCTCTCTTCATCAGCCTCCTCTGCCTGGCGGCTCCCTCTTCCTGCCACCTCCTTCAGTCGCAGCAGGAATCCCCAGAGCCCACCATCACGCTCGCTCTTCCCACTTAGCAGGAGCGACCCCCCCCATTCGCTTCACCGCAGGGCATCTCCAAACGTGTCACTTCTTCTCACCCACACCCACTTCCCACCTGATTCTGCCCACCCTCTCTCCTTTTCCAACCCTGAGCTACTCGGCCCTTTTATATGCTCGTGAGTGCAGGTGCTTCCCTTAATGATCCTTCGAGCGCTAAGGAGGGATGGCTGCGCCAACTTACTGTTCCACACGTGAAGGAGTAATCGGCCCCCATGCCCCCCATTATGTGCTTTGGGCCCTGCCCATCTCTCCTGTGCCCGCCTACACTCACAGAATCTCATCTGCACCATTTCTAAAAAAAAAAAAAAACAAAAAACAAACTCCACCATGATCCGTCATGGACCCAGCCAGGCCGTGCCACAGATGTTTTCAAAGAAACACTCTGCTCACAAATGATATGTTTTAAAATATCACTGTAGGAGAGATGCTGTACGATCGAGCGCTCAGTTAATCAATTAAGGGTTTGGCCGAATTAAAGTAATCAACAAGACGCACATCCAAGGGACGCCAAATTAATGTCGGTTGAGCGGGGTGGGGACCTCCATTTCATTTCCAGGCCAGCAGGACAGCAGAAATGTGAAGAGATCTGAGAGGGGCTCGCAAATCGGCGACAGGCAACATTAAACATTTTCACTGTTTGAGTTGTGGTTCAGAGTGGCGATTGACTCGTTTTCAACAAATAACAAAAACACACTTGCCGCAATAAACCAAGTAATACAATTCATTTATTTATTTATACAATTTATTAAGATATAGACAGATAATAGAAGATGGATATTAGATTAGATAAACTTTATTAATCCCAAGAGGAAATTCACATGCGTACAGCAGCAGAAACATAAAAAACAGGGATACAGACTTATGGGATGAATAATAACAGCCAATCAATAAATCTATATGTAACAATAAATAAATAAATAAATATTGTTCAGCTATTTCAAATGGTATCTTAAGAAAAAATTTAACAACAACATTTATTTCTACAGCACATTTTCATACAAATAATGTAGCTCAAAGTGCTTTACATGATGAAGAAAAGAAAAATAAAAGACAAAGTAAGAATTAAAATAAGACAACATTAATTAACATAGAGTAAGAGTAAGGTCCGATGGCCAGGAAGGACAGAAAAAACTCCAGACGGCTGGAGAGAAAAAAATAAAATCTGTAGGGGTTCCAGACCATGAGACCACCTGACCAGTCCCCATTGGGCATTCTACCTAACATAAATGAACCAGTCCTCTTTGTATTTAGGGTTCCCACTGGAAGGACTTGATGATGATGGTCATGCAGACTTCTAGCTTTTAATCCATCAATGTAGGAACATCCTGGTGCTTTGAGTAGATGGTGGTGGCCACCACAAAAAACAGGCGAAAGAAACCGAAGAGAGAGTAGGGGTTAGTATGGATTTTAGAGCCACCATGAATAGTTATTATAATGAATTGAATATACAGATATTCAGGATTAAATTACAGTGAAGTTATGAGAAGGCCATGTTACAGTAATGTGTTTTCAGCAGTTTTTAAAAGTGCTTCCAGCCTGGCGAATTCCTACTGGCAGACTATTCCAGATTTGAGGTGCATAACAGCAGAAGGCCGCCTCACCACTTCTTTTAAGTTTTGCTCTTGGAATTTAAGCAGACACTCAGTTGAGGATCTGAGGTTACGATTTGGAATATAAGGTGTCAGACATTCCGATATATAAAATGGAGCGAGATTATTTAAGGCTTTGTAAACCATCAGAAGTATTTTAAAGTCAATCCTGAATGACACAGGTAACCAGTGTAGTGACATCAAAACTGGAGAGATGTGCTCGGATTTTCTTTTCCTAGTTAGGATTCTAGCAGCTGCATTCTGCACTCGTTATAAATGATTTATGTCATTTTTTGGGTGGTCCTGAGAGGAGTGCGTTACAGTAATCTAGTCGACTGAAAACAAACGTGTGAACTAATTTCTCAGCATCTTTCAATGATATAAGAGGTCTAACTTTTGCTATGTTTCTTAAGTGAAAAATGCTGTCCTAGTGATCATATTAATATGCGATTTAAAATTCAGGTTACAGTCAACAGTTACCCCTAAATTCTTTACCTCCGTCTTGACTTTTAATCCTAATGCATTGAGTTTGTTTCTAATAGCCTCATTGTATCCATTATTGAAAATTACTAAAATTTCAGTTTTCTCTTTATTTAGCTTGAGAAAATTACTATTCATCCATTCTGATATACAAGTTAGACATTGTGTTAGCGAATCAAGAGAATCGGGGTCATCAGGTGCTATTGATAAATACAGCTGTGCGTCATCAGCATAGCTGTGGTAGCTCACGTTGTGCCCTGAGATAATCTGACCTAACAGAAGCATGGAGATTGAGAAGAGCAGCGGACCCAGGATAGAGCCTTGTGGAACACCATATAGGATATCAGGTGTCTTTGAGTTGTAATTACCACAACTAACAAAGAATTTTCTCCCTGCTAGGTAGGGTTCAAACTAATTTAAGACACTGCCAGAGAGGCCCACCCATTGACTAAAGCGATTTCTAAGAATGGAAGCATTGAATTGCCTGATAGCAGCAGGCAGAAAAGACCCCCAGGGCCACATCTTAGTACACCATGATTGGAATGAGCCGGAGACTGAGAGTTCTCCAAGACAGCGCCTCCTGAAGGAGATTTTTCACAATGACACTGAATTTTGCCCAACATCCTCCTTTTCCACAACAGCTTCCAGTGTGTCCAGGGTTCACTCTGTAATGGTGCAGGCTCTCCTCCTGTTTGTGATCCTTTTGAGCTCAGGTTGCTTCTCCAGGAGACCACAGCACGAACCGCCACACTGGCTACTATGGACATCTCCAGTAGTTTGCTGCACACATCAGATGCCCGAGTCTTCTTAGCAAGTCCAATCGCCTCGGGCGCATCTTGTGTTGTCAGAACCAGTCCAGTTTGTTGTTTTTGTGGACCCCCCCAGGTACTTGTAGCTCTGTACTATTTCCATGTTCTCCCCCTAGATGGTATCTGGTCTCTTTTGTCTTGCTAGTATTGAGTTGCAGGTTGTTGTTGTTCCTGCACCCCAAGATGAAGCCCTTTACAATCTTCTGGTTCTCTGACTCGTCTCCATTATTCACGCAGCCTATGATGGACAAGTCACTCAACTTCTGTTTTGTGCTGGAGGCCTGTTGTGTAGATGGGGTGAACAGGAAGGGAGACAGGACAGTTCACTGAGGTGCTCCAGTAATACACACCACCATATCTGGCACACAGTATGCAGGTATATTGTGATGCCCAGGGTGCGTATGGCTGCCCTATCCCCGACACAGACAGGCAGGACACAATTGCCACACGGCATACAGTTTATTAACAGTTCAGCACCGTGCACCACTCACCAACACAAGACAGTCTCTCTTGCCACCAGTCCTTACTCCTTCACTCCCCCTCAGGCTTTATCTTTCCAAACCGACTCTGGCCGTTGACTTCTGGCGACTGGTCCGTTTTTATAGGGACGCCAGGTGCCCAACAAGTTTCTTCCGGCTGTACTTCCTGGTTTTACAGAAGTATGGCCAAATAAAGTGGGCCCTGAAAATGTCCATGTGTCCCCTGGTGATGGCCACAGGCCCCAGAAGGGTTAAGCTCCCATGCCCATGACCCGTGACCCCGCTGGAAACCAAGGGGGCTGCCCTCTGTTGGTCCAGGGGATGAATGGTCTTAAAAATGCACTCTCGCCCCGGGTGTCTCGGCTGGGTAAGAGCTCTGGCCGTCCATCACAATATATATGGCAAATTAAAACTCCATCCATCCATCCATTATCTAACATTTATCCGAGGTTGGGTCGCGGGGGTAGCAGCCTAAGCAGGGAAGCCCAGACCTCCTTCTCCCTGGCCACCTCCTCCAGCTCCTCTGGGGGGGACCCCGAGGCGTTCCCAGGCCAGCCGTGAGATATGGCTTATGGGTAGTTTGGAGATGCACAGCACTCTGCTGTTAGTCCAGTTGAAGCTAAACTCAGATGAACATGAACGCTCTGATGAACAGCGTGGTGTGTGTGGCCGCCCTGTTGTGGTGCACAGTCCTGTTTTGGGGGTGTCACTTCTCTGGACGTTTTTATTCTGAATGCTTTGCCGTGTAATGTGTAATGTTGCTGATTAGCAGTCTGTCCGTGCGGATCAAACCCTTCAAGAACAAGTCTGTCAACGTCGAAAATCCTTGATCTTCATGGACTCTTGAAAATTTGCCAAGGTGACTTGTAGGGAAAAAAAATGAATCGGCCAAACGACATGCACAGTTGTATGATGAATGGCGGAAATCGATCAGCTCAGCACGATGCCACTCGGCAGACTGATTAACCAGACTAGACATGCGATACCTAGTGGCATAATCGAGAACTGCACTCTACTCCCGTGCTATCAGCCAATTTCGGGAATTTTCATGCCGCCTCCTCGTATAGATGAAGTGTATTCACAACAGCTGCTTAGTGTCCTCTTTGTATTGGTCCCTTCAGTGCACTACAAGGGGTCTCCTTTGGTCTTATTATCACACTGCCATCTGCATAGAGTTCCAGACCTCCATGCCTGACTCCACTCCCACCTACCAAACTCCTCTCAGACATTTTCCCCGCTCGCTCTTCCGGGCCTGCCATTCATAACCGCATGACGTCACTTCGCAGCCCTTGCAGTGTTCACTTGTAAATCTCGATAACAGCAAAGTTGGAGGGTTTCGGATTGGGGTTCGGCCTCTTTGCTTTGCTCAGCTTCCAGACAGCACTTTGTCATAGATGTCTGGTCTGATACATTAAGATTTGTTATCCACCAAGCCGCCTGATGACTTACAAGCACTGTCTTCAGATCCTGAATTTACCGTCACTGTGGAGTTTAGGGGGGTGGCACGGTGGTCAGTGCTGTTTCCTCACAGATTCTACCTCTTGGGTTCAAGTCCCGGTCATCGCCTGTGTGAAGTCTGCATGTTCTCCCAGGGTCCATGTGGACCTTTCTCTAGGTGCTGTGGTTTTCCTTCCCCTTCCCAGAAACATGCATTTTGGGTTCATTGGCAATTTAAAACTGGCCTGTGTGGGTCTGGAGGTGAGTGGCACCCCATCCAGTGCTGCCAGGATAAGCTCTATAAATGTGTGGAAAATGACTGAATGGTTATTCTTTGGCTGACGATTTTAGCCAAGGTGACTTGCAGCACTTGGTGACATTTATTTAGTTTGTCCTATTGGAGCCCAGGCAGGTGAAGTGACTTGTTCAGAGTCACACAGGTGTCAGTAGTGGGATTTGAACCGACACCCTCAGGGTCTGAAGACCAAAGCCTTAACAGCTTTGTCAAAATGAATGATAGATCGATAGATAGATAGATACTTTATTAATCCCAATGGGAAATTCACATTCTCCAGCAGCAGCACACTGATACAATAAATAATATTAAATTAAAGAATGATAATAATGCAGGTGAAAAACAGACAATAACTTTGTATAATGTTAAATGTCAACATTTACCCCCCCGGGTGGAATTGAAGAGTCGCATAGTTTGGGGGAGGAACGATCTCCTCAATCTGTCAGTGGAGCAGGACAGTGACAGCAGTCTGTCGCTGAAGCTGCTCCTCTGTCTGGAGATGATCCTGTTTAGTGGATGCAGTGGATTCTCCATAATTGATAGGAGCCTGCTGAGTGCCCTTCGCTCTGCCACAGATGTTAAACTGTCCAGCTCCATGCCAACAATAGAGCCTGCCTTCCTCACCAGTTTGTCCAGGTGTGAGGCGTCTTTCTTCTTAATGCTGCCTCCCCAGCACACCACCGCGTAGAAGAGGGCGCTCGCCACAACTGTCTGATGGAACATCTGCAGCATCTTATTGCAGATGTTGAAGGACGCCAGCCTTCTAAGGAAGTATAGTCGGCTCTGTCCTTTCTTGCACAGAGCATCAGTATTGGCAGTCCAGTCTAATTTATCATCCAGCTGCACTCCCAGGTATTTATAGGTCTGCACCATCTGTACACAGTCACCTCTGATGATCACGGGGTCCATGAGGGGCCTGGTCCTCCTAAAATCCACCACCAGCTCCTTGGTTTTGCTGGTGTTCAGTTGTAGGTGGTTTGAGTCGCACCATTGAACAAAGTCCTTGATTAGGTCCCTATACTCCTCCTCCTGCCCACTCCTGATGCAGCCCACGATAGCAGTGTCATCAGCGAACTTTTGCACGTGGCAGGACTCTGAGTTGTCCACACAGGTGGCGCAGTGGTAGTGCTGCTGCTTTGCAGTAAGGAGACTGTGGAAGATTGTGGGTTCACTTCCCGGTTCCTCCCTGTGTGGATAGCGCTTTGAGTATTGAGAAAATCGCTATATAAATGTAATGAATTATTATTATTATTATTATTGGAAGTCCGATGTATATAGGCTGAACAGGACCGGAGAAAGTACAGTCCCCTGCGGCACTCCTGTGTTGCTGACCACAATGAATGATTAAGGAAGGATCCATCCTGCTTGACTCAACCTTTGCCTGAGGTTTCCTTTTGCTTTGTTCCTGCCTTGCCCCTTATTCTGCTGGAATAGATCCCCCCCCCCCCCCCCCCCCCCCCCCACCATGGCCCCTCAATTAATAACATAAACTTGATATTGGATGAATTTACAGTTCATTTGGTGAAATGTCTGCTTTACAATGATGGACTCTCTGAGCTCCCACAAGTTGCTCACCCAGTTTAAAATCCATGACTGGTGGGTCGGTGTGTAAAATCCAATATGAGGGGCACAGGGTGGATTGGTCTGCTCATTTCAGAAGCACAGAATTAGGCAGCACCCCCAGAATGGTGCCTTCCTCCCGCAACTCGAAATCCATCTGTGCGTTCGGGGAAAGAAGCCGTCATTCTTAAAGATGAGCCGAGGCCCACTTGTAACCACAGAGCGTTTACATTACTCATGACCTCATTTCCCAATTCTGTTTAGAAATCATCAAGCGGACCCCTGCTGCCCCTCGGCTTGTAATGAGCCTGTTGATGTCTCACTCTCCACGGAATATTGAATTTCCGAGGCCCATTTCCTCTTATTAAGGAGTGCGGAAAAGTAATGATATCACCTCGGGCTGTTTGGATTTGAGATGTGGTGTATGTGGGGTGGTATGGTGGCACAGTGGATAGCACTGCTGCCCCACTGCTCCAGGGATCTGGTGCCAAGTCTCCTTTGGGCCACAAGTCACCCAGTGTCCAGACAGACCTCCTCCAAGCTCACTCCCACATCCCAATGACGTTTTCTGAATCTGCATTTCAACTGTAGGGCTGTGATGAGGACAAACCCTCATTGGGATGCCACGCCATTGCAACCCGCTGTGGAGTTTTGCCCGCCGGACACAGACAGACGGACTCCGAATGTCCCTAAAACACACATGGTTTATTTTACTTTTCTGCACAACACAATGCAACCACAAATCTTCCCAATAACTCAGTCCTTATCTTTTTATCTTTCTTTTCTTTTCCTCACCGCCTCCACGCCTCTCATGCAAGCTCTGTTCTCTTCCACCCGACTCCGGCCCCCCGAGTGGAGCGAGGTGGCCCCTTTTATACCTCACCTAGAAGCAGTTCCTCAATTAAGTTCCATTTGGGGTGGAAGTGCTGTAGAGCACAGCTCCAGAAATATCCCAGCGCCCCTTGGCGGTGGCCACGTAACCCAACTGGTCCATGCTCGTGGCCCCGATGTAATCCAGGCTGGCTTGCACTTTTCTTGGTCCCCTGCTTTTCCAGGCTTCCCGACAGAGCATGATCCCCGGCCGTCCTTCACGCCGCACCCGACTTGCTTGGAAACACAAATTAGCCGCCTTTGGCCTGTAGAAGGAAGCCAGATTAGCCTTGAGTTGTACTCTTGCTTGTGGAAAGGTACTTCTGTGATGGTGGACTCTGCAAAGGACACTAGCTAATATAGATTTAACCCTTTAGTGCAGTGCCGTCGGTGGGTTGCAAGTTACCATTATTAATAATGGAAGTGTGTCATGGTGAGTTGGCAAACGGGTCACAGTGTGTCGCACATTGGCTCATGGTGGTTTGCCACTCTAATGATTGTATTTCATCACCACTCCCATTCTGATATTCACGTTTGCTTCACCAAAGGGGACCCCCAACCAAGTGTGTAACTGAAACGCTTATACAGTTCATCCGGAAAGTATTCACAGCGCTTCATCACTTTTTCCACATTTTGTTATGTTACAGCCTTATTCCAAAATTGATTAAATTCATTTTTTTCCTCAGAATTCTACACACAACACCCCATAATGACAACGTGAAAAAAAGTTTACTAGAGATTTTTGCAAATTTATTAAAAATTAAAAAACGGAGAAATCCCATGTCCATAAGTATTCACAGCCTTTGCCATGAAGCTCAAAATTGAGCTCAGGTGCACCTTGTTTCCCCTGATCATCCTTGAGATGTTTCTGCAGCTTCATTGGAGTCCACCTGTGGTAAATTCAGTTGACTGGACATGATTTGGAAAGGCACACACCTGTCTATAGAAGGTCCCACAGTTGACAGTTCATGTCAGAGCACAAACCAAGCATGAAGTCAAAGGAATTGTCTGCAGACCCGCGAGACAGGATTGTCTCAAGGCACAAATCTGGGGAAGGTTACAGAAAAATGTCTGCTGCTTTGAAGGTCCCAATGAGCACAGTGGCCTCCATCATCCGTAAGTGGAAGATGTTTGAAACCACCAGGACTCTTCCTAGAGCTGGCCGGCCATCTAAACTGAGCGATCGGGGGAGAAGGGCCTTCGTCAGGGAGGTGACCAAGAACCAGATGGTCACTCTGTCAGAGCTCCAGAGGTCCTCTGTGGAGAGAGGAGAACCTTCCAGAAGGACAACCATCTCTGCAGCAATCCACCAATCAGGCCTGTATGGTAAGAGTGGCCAGACGGAAGCCACTCCTTAGTAAAAGGCACATGGCAGCCCACCTGGAGTTTGTCAAAAGGCACCTGAAGGACTCTCAGACCATGAGAAAGAAAATTCTCTGGTCTGATGAGACAAAGATTGAACTCTTTGGTGTGAATGCCAGGCGTCACGTTTGGAGGAAACCAGGCACCGCTCATCACCAGGCCAATACCATCCCTACAGTGAAGCATGGTGGTGGCAGCATCATGCTGTGGGGAACTGGGAGACTAGTCAGGATAAAGGGAAAGATGACTGCAGCAATGTACAGAGACATCCTTGGTGAAAACCTGCTCCAGAGCGCTCTTGACCTCAGACTGGGGCGACGGTTCATCTTTCAGCAGGACAACGACCCTAAGCACACAGCCAAGATATCAAAGGAGTGGCTTCAGGACAACTCCGTGAATGTCCTTGAGTGGCCCAGCCAGAGCCCAGACTTGAATCCCATTGAACATCTCTGGAGAGATCTTAAAATGGCTGTGCACCGACGCTTCCCATCCAACCTGATGGAGCTTGAGAGGTGCTGGGAAGAGGAATGGGCCAAACTGGCCAAGGATAGGTGTGCCAAGCTTGTGGCATCATATTCAAAAAGACTTGAGGCTGGAATTGCTGCCAAAGGGGCATCTACAAAGTATTGAGCAAAGGCTGTGAATACTTATGGATCATGTCCAATCAACTGAATTTTTCCACAGGTGGACTCCAATGAAGCTGCAGAAACATCTCAAGGATGATCAGGGGAAACAGGATGGACCTGAGCTCAATTTTTGAGCTTCATGGCAAAGGCTGTGAATACTTATGTATATGGGATTTCTCAGTTTTTTATTTTTAATAAATTTGCAAAAATCTCAAACTTTTTTCACGTTGTCATTATGGGGTGTTGTGTGGAGAATTCTGAGGAAAAAAATGAATTTAATCCATTTTGGAATAAGGCTGTCACATAACAAAATGTGTAAAAAGTGATGTGCTGTGAATACTTACTGGATGCACTGTATAAGAAGAAGTGGGTTGTTGTGAAACCAAAAAGTTGATGAATGGTGATAGAAAAGTCAAAGCCAGAAACAGGGATCAAAACTGAGGAGACTGCCACACCTGTCATGCATGTGCGCCAGAGGGTCACCTAAAGTAAGTGGTACCACCCTGGACGAGAGGGGGCTCTGTCGCTAAAGGTCTTGTCTCCTTTTTTCCCCCCTTACAGCCATGTGAATCCACCCCTTGGTGGCAACAAAGCCAAAGAAGTACTACCAGGTATAAAAGGAAGGCGTCTCGTTTCGGACCTGACCACCATAACGTGGAGGCCGAGACGAGAACGTTTTGTTGAGCGATAGCTAAAGGGAATTGTCCCTCACAAACAGCGCATACAAGCGCATCCTTTTTCATTGTTTTTTTTTACTTTGCGCCCTCCCCCACCATAACCTGTCGTCTACGAGGGAAGCTTTAGATTTGTCAAAAATTTTGATCTCCGGTTTTTCAACATTTTACAGTCCCCTGATACTGAAAACATCGATATCTCGATGATGGGTGTGTGTCTGTCTCTGTCTGTCACAGTTTCTCGAGGACGGTCTAGAGCTAAAACGGCTGGATGGAAAAACACCAAACTCGAAACTTCGGCCTGTTATGAGATGACGATGTGCTGAGTAGTTTTTGAGCCAAATCACGCGAGAGAAAGAGGCACTCGAGAGGAACCCTCTGAAGAAGGTCAACCCGGCTACAGACAGACACTAAGACACAATGTCCGAAAACACACACGTGTTATTTTTCCTTGGCACTGCACAATGCACACAGCGCACAAACCCCATAATAATCCTGTTCTCTCAGTCCTCTCTCTTTCCTGACGCCTCCACTCCTTTCCCGCAAGCTCCATCCTCTTCCTCCCGACTCCGGCCCCCCGAGTGGAGTGAGGCGGCCTCTTTTATACCGCACACCCGGAAGTGCTCCAGGTGCTCCTCGTTCAACTTCCGGCAGCACCTCCGGGTGTGGCTCTGGAACTGTCCATGCGCCCCCTGGTGGTGGCCACGAGGCCCCGTAAGGTTGAGCTTCGATGTAAACCAGGGGGGCTGCCCTCTCTTGTCCCGGGGGAGGTACTGCTGGTGATACTGTATGTCCACTGCCATCGGTCCTCTCCTCAAAAGGGCATCGTGAGTGGGCAAGGTCCCCAGTCATCTGTCACACCTCAAATACTGTAATTCTGCAATTAATTATGAATTCTTCTCGTCAATTGCTATCATAATGACCTGTTTTATGATCGGAAAGGTCAGCATCAGAGCGCAAAATAAGGACTGACATGTTAGAGAAGAGTTCAGGTAACTTGGTTCTTAGGGCGCAAAGCCTACTGACGCTCATGTCCAAATTCTTTTGTCTTTAGCACAACATTTGGCTTTTGCCCCTGCCTCGTCATTCGCCCTCAAGTCAAGCTGGGAAGCATACACTGGTACAGCACATTGCTGCACCCACTACACGACAAAACAACTTGGGATCCAGGTTGGCAACCCCCCAGGCAGACACTCAGTCTGACCCTCTATCTGCCACAGCCAGGTGTTACGTGAGCAACCCCTTGGCCTGGTCCAGCCACTCGGGTCCTCAACAATGAGGGTCCTGTGAGTTGGATCACCATCAGGTAATCGCGCCACATGGCTGTAGTGCCGTAACTGACCCTCCCTCACAATGCAGGTCATGTGCCTCATTCAGGACTCCATGAGCAACACAAAGTCAAACCAGTGGGACCCAAGGATTCAATGAAGAGACACACATGAAGGAGTCCAGTCTTCGTCTCAGGTCACTGGATAGCATCCATGTCTTGCAATCATTTGCCCTGCCAAGCAGAAAACCGAATTTTTAGTCGAAAACTCAGGCAGAAGTCGAGACCAAGAAGAACTTTTAGAAATAGAAGTAGTTTTGTAAAATAAATGTCCGATCATCAGAAACACTTTTGGATTCCGGAGATTTGGATGAGGAAGTGTGACCTTTGAACCCGTCGCATCGATAACAGTGGCTCAGAACCTCTGAGGACACGCCCCCTGACAACGTGGAGCTGTCCTAACGATGGGATGAACAAAATGGTGGTAGAAAATGGGACACGATAATACACAGGAACAGAAATAAACTTGCATTCAAAAAACTAATACATGATATCCAAATCTAGGGGCTTCAGAAGCTCCTCCAACCCGACCTCTTAAATGTTGGTGACTGTGCCTTGTATTTTTATGTGTTTCAGCACACAAATTGCAAGTTATTGCATCTCAAGGATTCTGGTGGTGTCAAGTTGTCCCTCAGGTGTGTGTGGCACATGTGAACAAATAACTTTGATTTGAGCTTAAAATTTAAGGGAAAGAAAAATAAAGAAAGCAAATCCTCAAAGAGTGAGACGTCAGTGTGTGTCCTCTTGAGATGAGCTGAGACATTTTGTAACACTCCTGTGTGTGGAGTAATGGAGGCCCAGTGACCGTGATGCAGATATGTATGAATGTCACGTAACGTGTTTGTTTTTGTGACGTATTTTGACAATACGAGTGTCCTTGTGTGCAGAGGGTGCAGACCTATAAATACCTGGGAGTGCAGCTGGATGATAAACTGGACTGGTCTGCCAATACTGATGATCTGTGCAAGAGAGGACAGGGCCAACTATACTTCCTTAGAAGGCTGGCGTCCTTCAACATCTGCAATAAGATGCTGCAGATGTTCTATCAGACGGTTGTGACGAGCGCCCTCTTCTATGCGGTGGTGTGCTGGGGAGGCAGCATAAAGAAGAAGGACGCCTCATGCTTGGACAAACTGGTGAGGAAGGCAGGCTCTATTGTGGGCATGGAGCTGGACAGTTTGACATCTGTGGCAGAGCAACGGGCGCTGAGCAGGCTCCTGTCAATCATGGAGAATCCACTGCATCCACTGAACAGGATCATCTCCAGACAGAGGAGCAGCTTCAGCGACAGACTGCTGTCACCGTCCTGCTCCACTGACAGACTGAGGAGATCGCTCCTCACCCACACTATGCGACTCTTCAATTCCACCGGGGGGTAAACGTTAACATTATATAAAGTTATTGTCTGTCTGTATACCTGCATTGTTGTCACTCTTTAATTTAATATTGTTTTACTATCAGTTTGCTGCTGCTGGAGTATGGGAATTTCCCCTTGGGATTAATAAAGTATCTATCTATCTATCTATCTATCTATCTATCTATCTATCTATCTATCTATCTATCTATCTATCTATCTATCTATCTATCTATCTATCTATCTATCTATCTATCTATCTATCTATCTATCTATCTATCTATCTATCTATCTATCTATCTATCTATCTATCTATCTATCTATCTATCTATCTATCTATCTATCTATCTATCTATCTATCTATCTATCTATCTATCTATCTATCTATCTATCTATCTATCTATCTATCTATCTATCTATCTATCTATCTATCTATCTATCTATCTATCTATCTCCTTTTACTTGTGCAAATAGGCAGACGTGTGCCGTTTGAATGAGCCTGCTTGTTATTTATGAGGATGGGGTGTTCATAAAAGAAAAGGCCAAAGGGTTTACTTTCATGTCGCCCCAGTCCCGGGTCGTCCACCCCAATTACGAGGATATGAATTATAAGTTGTACATTTTTAGGCCCATTTCTGAGTGTCATGCCACGTGTGTCACGAGGTGACAATTTGGACACGCTTGTGGTTTTTGAGGACGATTTGTTTTAATGAAGTTGCCATTTTCACGCTCAGCTTTTGAGGTTGCCCACCGTATCCTCTGAGCTCTGCTTTTCCGATTTGGGTTCTCCTGTTTCGCTGTGTTACCAGACAAACCCTAATTGTGTCCTGCTTGGCGTCTGCAGACCTCCGACAGGAAATCAATTAAGCGTGAATTAGAATGGCTGAAGGCAGACAGGTGGGAACCGAGTAACCCGAGTGCTTTGGTGTCAAGATGTAAAGGAGTATTTAGTCGCACTTTGACATAAAGGTTCACCTCGCCAAAATCGAAATGCAGCTGTTATGGGAAATGCACAATTCCCTTTTTTTTTCCTTTGCCATTTCTTTTATTTATTTATTTTTTTTGTAAATGGGAATCTAATGAGGGTCTTTATTCTTTGGAATCAATGCCTCTGCAAAAGTCTGGAAGCAAACAATCCCTTTAGCATTAAGGACTGAACTTTTGCAGGGCTGTTTTCAATTATCGAGTGACAGACGAGGCCACTTTCTGCTGTCTCCATGGCTGCTCAGTCACACACTCGGGAATGTCCCCCATAGCCGGGCCACGGGTGCAGGTTTCTGCTGCTGGAGTGGCCTAATGGAGCTAACAGGGATGTCAAGAAACCCGTACTTTAGTATTTCGCAATCTGAATGTGCCGTGAAAGAGGACCCTATCATCGGCCAGTGTGTGGAGCGTTCATATTGTCAACCTGCCGGCCCACTCCTGCTCTGTTGGCTCAAGTAGGCTTGCGTATTCTTTCATTAGAAAATAAATAATCGTCTGTTTTACCTGAGCAGCCACCCACCAGTTCACTAGTGAGCCCACCTAACCCTGACATCATCAGGTATAAGGCAGGAACTAAACAATTGACCAGACAGAACCAACGGATGCATGGCTAGAACAAAGGGGATGCTGGGGTGCCATTCCCATCTTCACCGAGGGCAGCAAAAATGCCAGCGTTGGCTCTGTTTAATGGTCGGACCGTTCCTTTTATTAAAGGACATGGCTGTAGATCTCTGGTGTGCCCCTCTTTCCATTACCTCGTCTTTAATTAAAGGGTAGACAGTGGAAATGGTAGAGCGACACAAACCTCTGGGGACAGCCATTGATAGCAGGTGTGAAAGCCAGCCCGACCACAGACAGACAGACACCGTCTTCTGTCCACCACACACGATTTATTTACAGTTCTATTTACAAATGCCAAGTCCATAAACAGTCCCGCACAGCACACAATCACCCTTCTCTCTGGCCTCACAATGGTCCTCTTCGGGACGCCTTCTTTCCACACTCCGAAGCCTTGTCTCCTTCCGCCCGAAACCAGCTCCCCAACTGTTGGAAGTAGGCCCCTTTTAAGCTGCCCCGGATATGCTCCAGGTGCCCCTTGATGAGCTTCCGCCAGCACTTCCTGGTGTGGTGGAATTTCTGGCTTCCAGGGCTTCAGCATCCAGAACCCACCCCCAGCGGTGGCCACGGGCCCCTATAGGGTTGAGCTTCCCAGCTCGGTTCCCGTGACACCCATAGCAACCAGGGCAGCTGTCCTCACCTGGCAGAGGTGCTAAATAGGTGTCCCAGCTGAGTATGGCACCCAGCCGCCCGTGACAGTACCCTTCCCTCAGCTGAGACCTTAGGGCGCAGCGGCCAGTCCCACGAGGGCAGTTCTTCCACGGCGGAGGTCCAACACACTTCTGTACAGGGTCCAATCCTGTAAAACCAACCGTAGGCCGAGGGGTGACGACGTTGCCCATACGCCTTCGCTCGGCATCTCTAGCTAGGTGATGTCTCCCCCTCCGACTGGCACCCTGGCACTTGTGAGACCGGCACCCCCTCCGATACTCTGGTGCCCCCACCGTCGGGACATTCAGCAGGCCCGCCTGCACACCAGTCTTCTCGGCCGAGTTCGGAGCTTCCCAGCTCGGTTCCTGTGACCCCCGTAGCAGCCAGGGCAGCTGTCCTCTCCTGGTAGAGGCGCTAAACAAGCGTCCCGGCTGGGTATGGCACCCAGCCGCCCGTGACACAGGCTAAACTTTGATCTGAACACAAAACAAGTTTATGAAAAGTTCCAGACGTGGCTTCTCTTTCTAAGGAAACTCAACAGTGGACAAAACCATAATGACACTTATTTCAAAGTCCCTTCTTGAGTCTGGTGTCACATTTGCTTTAATTTGTCAGTTTTGGAAACCTAAGCATTAAGAATATAAACCTTTGTGTTTTTGACTCTTGCCATGTTGTCTACAAAGAAAAGAAAAAGGCATAACTGGATAGGCGGATGGTTGAGGCTCGGACAATATGGCCGGTCTTACCAACGTTGTTAAAATGATGGGTTTGCAGCAGGCATCTGTCACTGAGCTGAGTGACAAACATGTGAGAAAGAAAGCCGAGCCGATTCTGTCCGACAGTCGCCATCCTCCATCTCCTAAATGTCATTTGTTGCCTTTAGGTTCCCGACGATGAAGAGCAACACATTTCAAAACTCGTTTATTCCCAGACCTATAAGCACTTGAGTTCTGTTGCTGAATTCGAAATTATTAATTATTATTGTGTAATTGTAATGTGACCTTATGGTAGCACTGTTGCTGTGTCTTTGCTTATTTCCTTGTTATCTGTGTACCAAGGCCTTCCATTTTGTACTTTCCTGTGGCAAATTAATTTCCCTGTGGGATAAGTCTACCTAACCTACGATAACCTTAAGCTGATCTCACATAACGTGACTTTTTGTCGTGGGACACGTCAGATTTGCTGATTGCAGTCACTGCACCAGGTCAGATTACACGACTGAAAGTCGCTGGCTATGCCATATTTACCGACCAGGCGCCAATCTTCCAGTGTTCTTATGCTCACCCTTTTTTCTGCCAGCCAATAACACGCTACCTGACGGAGGAGATGCTGCGTTGTCTGAAGGGATGGCTGTGGTGAATTCACTGATAATCTCTGCCCTTTATTTCTTTTTTCCATCTTGTCACGGTACTTAAATCTTGAGATATCAGACAGACGAGCCTCTGCTTATTCCTTGATGTTGCATTTTATGTATTGACATTCCAGGTGAACATTCATTGCTTGTCAGCCCTCCTGCCAACCTGCATACACAGTCTGCCCCTCTGACCAAAGAGAAAAAGTAAACCTTGTGATTGGGGAGTAGAATGACAGTCTCAAAACTGTGTGGGACACCAACCGGGTCGGCCCCTTTAGTTGTCGACAGACAAAATAAACTGATTGGAAAAATGAAAACCAGTCCAGGGTTTGTCTTTAAAACGATATAGTGCCCCACCTCGTGGCTGGCACTGGCCGTGAAAGACAACTCTTCTTGGGATGCCCGTCCTTTATGGCGGTTGGACTGGAAGGGGCGGGGCTAGGTGCCCTCATTGGGTGGCTTCTCGCCGCTGTGAGGGAAGAAGACAAAAAGGACAAAGTTAGTGGTAGCTCCCCCTCTGGTCTCTGTGGGTGTTCACATACCTTCACCAAGCCTGTGGAGGTCCAAGCCCTCTGACGCACATGCATGACAATCTATTTGATGACATATTAGCCAGTTGCAGGCCAGTTGGTCACAGTCGTTATGCCAGCCCTACACCGTGTGATTTTTAGAAATAGTGGGCAAGTGACTACCTGCCACTGGACGACAGAGTCGGAGGTCATGTATCTCCTCAGACTGTATGAACACGTTCCGCCCTATTGACCTGTCCTGACGTGGGTGCTCAGACTATACGTGTACGGGATGGGCCTGACAGACAGTTTTACCGATTCAAAGAACATGGTGGGCCACACGCTTCTACGAATGTCAGCAGAGAAAAGAGCTGCGTTCGTGACTCTTGCCATACTGTCCTTGGAAACTACAAAGAAAAGAAAAAGACGAACTGGTCAGGCAGATGGTTGAGGTACGGACAATACGGTTGGACTATTTTACAGAGAGAATCAGAGATATGTAGTCGATCTAATTTACCATTGTGTTTATTTTGGGTTCTACCAGCAAACGTTTCCTAAGATGCTCATATCTTTGGCCATTTTGATTTATGTGCGTTGTTATGTGACATTTAGATTTTTGAAATCAAGAATGTGAAACTGAGCAGAACAACGGCAATACCTAAGGTACAATATGCCAAGATTGTTCCTCGATTAAATTTTATAGCGACATCAGAAAAACAACGTGTGAGATCACTCACACCACAAGACAGCAGACTGAAATTTGTGACATGATGGAAATTCTTCTGATCGTACGAAAGCCCAGTCATATGATGAAGTTGGGCATTTGCAACATGAGATGATGGCCGATGAAGCTGAAATTCACGCCGTCTCAAAAATCTGTTGTAAAAATCATACTAAAATCTCACAGTGTATGCCTGGCATGACCCTACGCCACGTTCAGTGATGTTTGTGTTAGATTTGCCGACTCCTTCGTGCCATGTTCCTCATTCAGACGTCTGAGAGTTCGATGCAGAATTTTAAACGAAGCTGCACCTCGGATGTGTTTCTGACAAGGATTTTCCTTTTTTTCCTGGACGTTAGGGATTCACACGCTGGTGACTGTCGCTTTGGATGGCATCTTCAATGCCAACGATCTGCAGAGAATCGAATTTGGCAGAGGCTTTGGCTACAACAGCCCGCTGGCCATTGGGATGCAGAATGTCGCTGGTGCCATCTATAAAGAGCTGGTGAGTCCTGCAGAGCTCAGACTGATCCTGAAGCTCTCACTGATTGATTTTTTATTCTTATTCATTTCTCTCTTTCAGTATCTTTTGCTGTATCAAGTTGTTCTTTCCTCACATTGAACCAACTGCCAAGCATCCTTCTGTTTTACACTGGGCGTCAGATTGTATTCTTGAAGTATTGAAAGCCAAACATGCCAGTCCTGCATGGGTCTGAATGCCACTTCATCGCAGCACACATACATGCCACTCTTCTGTCCATCATCAGCCCATCCATTTTCTGTACCTCCAAATTCTGAGACATGGGGGAGCCAGTGCTTTGAAGAGCAACATTGGGCGCAACCAACCCTGGCTGGGAGGCCAAGCCAGTGCAATGCACAGACACGCAGATGCCTGTCCAACCACCCATTTTACATGCCCTCCATCCTGCCAGCCATCTTCCAAATCCACTTTATCTGCAGCAAAATCAAGGAGAATGCTGGAGCCCACCCAGCAAGCTTAGGGCACAATGTAGGAACAACTCCTGGGCAGGGTGCCACTCCATCACATGCCTATCCCAGAAGAATTAGGAGCATTGGCATTGGGATGCCAGTCTGCCACAGGGCACATGCATGCATGTATCTATCTATCCAACCATCCCTCCATTTTCTGTACCGACTTTGTCCAATTCAGTGACGTGGGGGTGCCAGTGCTTTGAAAGAGCAGTGTTGGGCACAAGCCAGGGACCAACACTGGCTGGGACGCCAAACCAGTGCAGTGCACACACATGCAGATTCCCATCTACCATCCATTTTACATGCCCTCAATCCTGCCAGCCATCTTCCAAACCCACTTCATCTGGTCAAAGAGAAAGCTGGAATCCACCCAGCAAGCTTAGGGCACAATGCAGGAACAACATCTGGGCAGGGTGCCCCTCCATAGTATGCCTATCCCAGCAGCATTAGAATCATTGGCATTGGGATGCCAGTCTGTCCTAGGGCATAGGAATGCATATATCTGTCTATCAAACCATCCCTCCATTTTCTGTACCTACTTTGTCTATTTCTGGGACAAGGGGGTATCCAGTGATTATCTCCGCAGTAACAGGTACAAGTGCAGGAATAAACCTTGGCTGAGATGCCCTCCTGGCACAGGAGGCACAAACCATCCATGGTTTCAACCCATTTCGTTCACTTCAGAGAGGCACAGGGGAGAGGGCACATATCACAGCAGCATCGGGCACAAGACAGGAGACAAACTTGGATGGGATGCCAGTCCATCACAGGGCATTTGCACGTATACACCAATCCATCAAATCATCCCTTTTCTGTACCCACTTTATCCAGTTCAAAATCATAGGGGGTCTAGAGCCTATCACAGAAACATTTAGACCAACACTGGAAAGGATGCCAGTCCATCACATGACACAACCCTATTCAAATACTTGTTTTCTGTTCCCACTTCTTCCAGTTCAGAGTGACAGTGACATCAATGCCTAGCCCAG
The DNA here is from genome assembly GCF_900747795.2 of Erpetoichthys calabaricus. Lineage (NCBI taxonomy): Eukaryota > Metazoa > Chordata > Cladistia > Polypteriformes > Polypteridae > Erpetoichthys > Erpetoichthys calabaricus. The sequence goes on from NC_041406.2 coordinate 3,376,717, forward strand.
AAGTAAAAGGAGTAATACAGGTGCCAACTTCAGGGCACTTCCCTAACCAATCTTCCATTGCCCACTTATTCCAATTCATTGTCACAGAGAGGCCAATGCCTATCCCAGCTGTATTAGGAGCAGTGGCATTGGGGTGCCAGTTCATCACAGGGCACAAGCATGCGAAAGCCTATTCATCCATTTTCTGTACCAACCTTGTCTAATTCACAATCATGGCTGAGCCGGTGCTTATCTCAGCAGCACCAAGCACAAGGCAGGAACTCTCTCAGGCAGGGATGCCAATCCAGCGTAGGGCACATACATGACACATGCCTATCCAACCGTTGATTTTCTCAATCCACTTTGTCAGAGGGGAACCCATGCCAATCCTAACAGCATCAGGGACAAGGCAGGAACCAACTATGGATAGGTAGCTAGTCCATCACCTGGCACATGCATGTACATACCAGTCCATCCAGCCACACCTTTTCTATACCCATTTTGTCCAATTCAGCATTAGAAGGGGGTCCGGTGCCTATCACAGCAGCATCTAGAGTAGCATAGGAACCAACCCTGGAGAGGATGCCAGCCCATCACAGGGCACATGAATGCACACACCGCTCCATCCATCCATCCCCTTTCTTTACCTACTTTATCCAATTCAGAATCACAGAGGGTCCGGTGCCACTTGAACCAACCCTGTAGGGAATGCCAGTCCATGACAGTGCCCTCTAGTAACCTATAATGGGATGTGGCAGGGAAACCCACAGGAGACACCAAGAGAACTTGTGAATTCCACAGAGGCAGTGAGAGCGACAGAGAGCTCAACAAACAGTCGATAAACTGCAATTCCGCTTATTAAATACACGGACCATCCTGCTCCGGGGATTTCAACATCCAACTAATCACTTAAACGGAGGCCGACATCTGCTTTTCATTAAATCCCCCTTTTCTTAGTAAAATCTTATATTCCTGTTTTATCCCTTAGGGTGCAAATTTGAATACAGAATGCTGAGCAAAGCAAAACTCAATGTGGGTTTTATACCCCAAAGGCCGTTTTTTTTTTTTTATTCAGTGTATTTTCCTTAAAGGTTTCGGATTATTGCTCTGCTTTTGGTAAAATTCGTCAGTAGCAAAAACCTAAAAGGGGTACACTCACAATTTCATATCTCTGAACGGCAAAAAGTTCTCTTCCATGCAGGTACCTTAAAGTCACGGTGTGAAAGGCGTTTTTGTAGAAGTCACGAAATGCACCGGTGAGGTCAATGGTCTGGCGCTGAACTGGCAGGAAACTCAAAATCCCAAGAATCAACAGGGCAGGAATGGGACAGGCTGGCCATGCGTGGCATAGCACACGCCACCGCATTGACTCATGGGATTCTGAGTTCTTCCACCAACTCAACATTAGACCAGTAATTGGTGTCACCGGTCCATAAGAACTTAAGAAACGAGAGGAGACCCTTCAGTCCAATTGTTTGTTTAGCTAAAAGTTAAAGCTCATGTCCCATTTTGTGACTTCTAGTCATAGAGGATGTCAGACTTGCTGACTACAGTTGCTGATCTCGCGTCAACTTAAATGACTGAAAATGGCTGGACATGTCATACTGCGCCGATGTCACATTACACGACTTTATGGACGTTGGGGATGTGCCACCGGCAGTTGCTAATCTCGTTGCTGGATGATGCCACTTTACACAACTAAAGATCACTGGCCATGTTAAGGGTAAATTTCGCGCATACATTAGGAAGTTTTTCTTTACACAAAGAATGATACACACTTAGAATAAGTGACCAAGTAGTGTGGTAGACACTAAGACGTTGGGGACTTTCAAAACTCAACTTGATGTTTTTTGGAAGAAATAAATGGACAGGACTGGCGAGCTTTGTTGGGCTGAATGGCCTGTTCTCGTCCAGAGTGTTCTAATGTTCTAATGTCACATTTACCAACTGCGTGATGACTTTGCTGGTCCCTTTCAGTGACAGCCAATAATGTACTGCCTGACAGAGCACAAGCTCTTAACAGGTATGGCGAGTTCAGCCGCAATCTCAAACCTTTTCTTTCCTTTTCTCCATTCTATTGTGGTACATAAAGCAGGAGACATCTGACAGACGACCATCTCTTCTGTTTGTGAGGTCCAAAATACCCACATTCCTTATTCATTGTCTCTCCATTCTATGCTTTGTACTTCCAGATGAGCATTTGTTGGTTGTCAGCTCCCGTGCACAGAGAGACGCAAATATGACTAAAGACAAAATCAAACCTGTTTGAGGGGCCGGTCACGGACTGGTGAGAGTGAGTTGCTGGAGACGCCATAATAATCCGCTGCCATATAACACGACTTCTAGTCGGTGGGGATGTCAGACTTGCCCACCACAGTTGTTAACTCATTACCGGACCATGTCAGTTTACACAACTATATTTGCAACTTTATTTACATGTAATGCAGGACAGATACATAACTAAAATTGGAATTAACAGGAAATTTTTAAAAAACTCCACGGTGGATTAATAAAGATTTAAAAAAGAAGCCTTCAAAGGACAAAACTGCTTTATAAGGCATATAAGACTAATGACTGCAAAGTGAATGGTAGAGCGTTATGAGAACATGAGGGCAACCATTAAGAAGGATATCAGGGAGGCTAAAAGACAGTTGGAGAGGAATACAGCAGATAAGGCGAAAGACGACCCGAAGAGATTATTTCAGTATTTTAGTAGTAAAAGAACAGTCAAGGAGGAGGTCAAGTGCATCAGAAATAGTAAAGGGGAATTAAAAGATACAGACAGTGAAATAGCGGACTCCTTAAACTTACATTTTTCTGAGGTCTTCACAAGTGAGCAAGTGGATAACCTCAGAGCAGTAACAGGGACTACTAAGGAGATACTGAGGGATTTGGAAATCGTAGAGGGAGAAGAGTCAAGTCAAGAGTCAAGAGTAGTTATTGTCACTTCATCCATATACAGTAGTACAGCATACAGTGAAATGAAACAACGTTCCTCCAGGACCATGGCGCTACATAAAACACAGGACAACGAAGAATCCACTATAAAGACACATAATATATAAGAAGGAGCATGTGAGTCAAATGTGCAACCATGTGCAACACTGCAGAGCAAAACACAGATATCAGATATCAGTCTGGTCTATGAGTGTTCAGGAGTCTGACTGCTTGGGGGAAGAAACTGTTCCACATTCTGGAGGTGAGGGCCTGAATGCTTCAGTACCTTTTTCCCAATGGCAGGAGTGTAAACAGTGAATGTGAAGGGTGTGTTGGATCATTCACAATGCTGGTGGCTTTGCGGATGTAGCGTATGGTGTAAATGTCCATGATGGAGGGAAGAGAGACTCCGATGATCTTCTCAGCTGTCTTCACTATCCACTGTAGGGCTTTGCGATCCCTGACCGTGCAATTTCCAAACCAGACAGTGATACAGTTGCTCAGGATGCTCTCTATGGTTCCTCTGTAGAATGTTGTTAGAGTAGCTGGTGGAAGATGGGCTTTCTTGGCTAAAGAGCTGGTGTTGTGGGACCAGGTGAGGTTCTCTGCCAGGAATTTGGTGCATTGGACGACCTCCACAGTTGAGCCGTCAATGTTCAGTGGCAGATGGTCACTCTTAGTCTTCCTAAAGTCAACAATCATCTCCTTTGTTTTGTCTACATTCAGAGACTGTTTGATGGCTTTACACCAGGCTGCACCTCCTCTCTGTATTCTGACTCATTGTTGTTGCTGATGAGACCCACCAAATTCGTGGCATCTGCAAATTTTATGATGTGATTAGAGCTGTGCGTTGCTGCACAGTCACGAGTCAGCAGTGTGAACAGTAATGGACTGAGCACACAGCCTTGAGGGGTTCCAGTGCTCAGTGTGGTGGTACTGGAGATGTTGTTTCCAATTTTGACTGACTGACAGGTCCAGAATCCAGTTACAGAGGTAGGTGTTTAGTCCCAGCAGGCTCAGCTTTTCCGTCAGCTGCTGAGGAATGATCGTGTTGAAGTCGATAAACAGCATTCGAACGTATGTGTCCTTATTGTCCAGATGAGCGAGAGCCAGATGGAGAGTGGTGGCTATTGCATCGTCTGTTGAACGGTTCCAGCGATAAGCAAACTGCAGGGGATCCAGTGAGGGGGGCAGCAGGGTTTTGATCTTCCTTATGACAAGCTTCTCGAAGAACTTCATAATGATGGATGTGAGTGCAACGGGACGGTAGTCATTGAGGTTGGACACTTGCGACTTTTTTGGCACAGGAATTATGGTGGTGGTTTTGAAGCAGGTTGGGACGATGGCAGTGCTCAAGGAGATGTTGAAGATGTCTGTAAAAACGTGTGCCAGCTGGTCTGCACATTCCCTTAGTACTCTGTCTGGTCCTGCAGCCTTCCGTGGGTTGACTCTTCATAGAGTATTTCTCACATTGGCCACAGTCCGATTTAATGCTTGGTCACTAGGTCACTAGGTCAGCGAGTTCAGATATAATCCCTTGACACATATTTTTAGGAAGTCACTGTGCACTGGAGAGATTCTGAAGGACTGGAAAATGGCAAATATCATCCCGTTATATAAAAAGGGTGACAGGGCAGATCCAAGCAAATATATGCCAGTAAGCTTAACATGCATCACAGGAAAATTAATGGAAAGAATTATTAAGGAGAAGATTGTTCCTAATAACTCCTGTCCTTGCCAGGTGTTGCTCAGTCAGCATGGGGTCAGAAGAGGGAGGTCGTGTTTTACTAACATGCTGGAATTCTATGAGGAGGCAACAAAAGGATACGACCAGAGTGGAGCAGATGAGATTAATTATCTGGACTTTCAGAAAGCATTTGATAAGGTGCCACATGAGAGGGTGGGCATCAAACTAAAAGAAGAGGGAGTTCAGGGCGTGGTGTGTAGATGGGTGCAAAATTGGCTGAGGTTGATGATGTAAGGTACCTCATCAGAACTGGCTAATGTTCAGAGTGGTGACCAGCAGGGGGCAGTGCTAGTGATAGCAATATAAGTAACAAGCTGGTTAAGTTTGCAGATGATATCAAGATAGGTGGACTAGCAGATAATTTGGAATCTGTTATATCACCACGGAAGGACTTGGATAGCAGACAGGCTTGGACAGATTTGTGGCAGATGAAATTCAATGTCAGTAAATGTAAAGTATTACACACAGGAAGTAAAAATGTTAGGTTTGAATACACAATGGGCGGTCTGAAAATCGAAAGTCCACCTTGTGAGAACGATTTAGGAGTCATCGTGAACTCTAAGCTGTCAACTTTTCCGCACAGTTCTTCTCTTCCATTTTTCTTGTAACCAATAGCATGCTGCCTGATGAAGCCGGTGCTGTATGAAGGTCTTAACAGGTACGGCCGAGTTCAGTCACAATCTCTGAGCTTTTTGTTTCTTTTTTTCCATTCCATGGTGGTACATAAAGCCTGAGACCACTGACAGACGACCATTTCTTCTGTTTTTGAGGTCCAACACACCTGCATTTCTTACTCCTCAGCACTGCTTTCTATGCTTTGTACTTCTGGATGAGCACTCTGGTGACTAAAGACAAATCGAATCCTGTCTGAGGGGCGAGTCGGGGACCAGTTGAATACGTCACTGGGTATGTCACACTAGATGACAGACCGGGACTTCAAGCAGATGTCTGCCTCTGACTGACTAAGATTATATAAATGAAGATTACAACTGAAATCACTGCCAAAGTCATCAAATGTGACATGGCCTTCAGCTGCTCCAATATCAGAGAAGAGTCCGCTCCTCTCCATCGAATTTTATGAAAAAGATTTCATTGTTTCATGCCCCAATTTTTCAAAATCCTTCATTTTGATGTTGAAATGGAGGAATGAAACGTGACAGATTTCTTTTAACTTCGCCTCTTACAGCAAACCAATCCAATCATACACCTGAACTGAATTCCCAGACTGGTGGCCTTGCGCAGATTGTCACACTCGTGTCCCTATATTCTGGTCCCTTTCGTTTAACCCTCTCCATTCCTCCTCTCAGTTCAGGACGCCGTCACTCACTTTTGTCACATTTTCTGTCTTGGATTGCAGGACTCGGTGTTCGAGCGGGAGTGCTGCTGTGTCAGCTGCAAGTGTGTCGGCCAGGAGGGACCTCGGGGTCCGAGAGGAATGCCAGGGCTGAAGGTGAGTAACGAATGTAAAGTGGGCACACGTTTATTTATTGGAGTTTGCTGTCCCCCAAATACAATATATCCATATTGTCCATATTTCTGTACACTGCTGGAGTGAGACTCAGTGCCATTGTTATTGTATTATAGCGCCTTTCCAGGGTAGACAATGTAGGCAGAACTCAACATTTATATGACATCAGTACTGTTAGGTTAATTAACTTTTTTATGGTGTGGGTGCCAGGAAGGAAGGATTGGCATATTGGCAGGGGTAAAGGAAGGATTCATACCCAGCAAGGAGGCCATAATGGAAAAGAGTGTGGCTGACCTGAAACAGAAGCCCACTTGAGCAGGGGGACTTAACTTTAAATTAGCAGGATAGTCTGTCCTTGAGAGGTGTGGGATGCCAGGGCAAATTCTTGTTGATGGATGCCATTCTAAAGCATTCTACTGTGACACCTGATATGGGGACCCTTCACTACAGCAGATAATGCGGAATTTATGGAGGGGGCTCCACTTGATGGTCATAATTGAAACAGTGGTATGATGTCACTGCCCACATGGTCAGTTATGACAGAGACCGCCAAGGCTAAAACAGTGTGGATATGTCATCCATTCTGGGTGCTCAGAGGTCGTCTGGTTCATCCACCATTCTGACTTCTTCAGTCTTAACACCTGACATGGAACCTATTATGACAAAAGATAATTTAATGGTGGAGGGAGGATGTATGAGGACTCCATGTGACGTCCTTAATAAAGGAGCGAAAGGATGTCGCTGTCCACACGGTCAGTTATAACAGAGGCCTCCAAGGCTAGAAGACTGCAGATGGCTCCCTTGTTTTTGCGTCTCATAGCCAGTCTGGGCTCAGGTGCCATTTGTACTGAGGGCCTTGAAAAACAGTGGGACCGCCGTGCAACATCACGACTACCTTGCAGTAAAAGTCAGAAGCCCACTCGAGTGCACTTGGGTAGGGGGACTTAACTTTAAATCAGCAGGATAGTCTGTCCATGTGAGCACAATGAGATAGAGAGATTTGAGGCGTTCGGGCAAATTCTTGTCAATGATGCCATTCTAACTCATTCTACAGTGCCACCTGATATGAAGACCTTTGCTACAGAAGATAATGTGGGATGTATGGAGGGGGGAATGTATGGGGGGTCCGTTTGATGGCTATAATGGTGGATGATGTCAGTGCCCACATGGTCAGTTAATGACAGAGGCCTCCAAGGCTCTGTCACTCATTCTGGTGTCTCAGAGGTCATCTGGTTCATCCACCATTCTCACTTATTCTACCTTGACATCTGATATGGAAACCACTACAACAAAAGATAATCTAATGGATGGAGGATGTATGAGGACACCATGTGATGCCCATAATAAAAGAGAGAGATGATGTCACTGCCCACATGTTTACTCACAATGAACGCCTTCAAGGCTAGAAGAATGAAGATGGGTCCCTTGTTTTTCTGGTACATAGTGGGTTCATCTAATCATAAATTCATTTTATTAATTTCATTATGCTGCTAATGTTGAGGAGTGAGAGGGTATGCAGGCTCAATGTGATGACCAGAGTAAAACAATGGGATGATGTCACTGCCCACATGGTCAGTTATGACAGAGACCTCCAGGGCTTGAACAATGTAGATATGTCACTCGTTCTGGTTATTCAGAGGTCTTCTGGTTTATCCACCATTCTGACTTATTCAGTCTGAACGCCTGATATGGAAACCACTACAACAAAAGATAATATAATGGAGGGAGGATGTCTGAGGACTCCATTTGATGTCCATAATAAAGGAGCGAAAGGATGTTGCTGTCCACATGGTCTGGGCTCAGGTTCCATTTGTACAGAGGGCCTTGAAAAAGAGTGGGACCGCCGTGCAACATCACGACTACCTTGCAGTAGAAGTCAGAAGCCCACTCGAGTGGACTTGGATAGGGGGACTTAACTTTAAATCAGCAGGATAGTCTGTCCATGTGAGCACAATGAGAGAGAGAGATTTGAAGCACCCGGGCAAATTCTCGTCAATAATGCCATTCTAACTCATTCTACTGTGCCACCTGATATGAAGACCTTTGCTACATAAGATAATGTGGGATGAATGGAGGGGGGAATGTATGGGGGCTCCTTTTGATGGTTATAATGGTGGATGATGTCAATACCCACATGGTCAGTTATGACAGAGAATTCCAAGGCTAGAACAGTCTAGATATGTCACTCGTTCTGGGGGCTCAGAGTTCGTCTGATTCATCCACCATTCTGACTTATTCTACCTTGACATCTGATATGGAAACCACTACAACAAATGATAATCTAACGGTGGAGGGAGGATGAATGAGGACTCCATGTGACGTCCATAATAAAAGAGAGAGATGATGTCACCGCCCACAAGGTTACTTACGATGGAGGCCTTCAAGGTTGAAAGGATGCAGAGGGGTCACTTGGTTTTGTGGGACACAGGCTGTCTGGTCATGTGTGCCATTTCTAGTGAGGGTCTGAAAAAAGAGAGTACAAGCCCACCACTCTGTAATTTGACCACTTAATCACCTGGATGCAGGAGGTCTTTTTAGGTTAAGCAGGTAAGCTTCTACTTACTCACTATGACTACCTGGAAATGGACTTCACTTGATCATAGAATAGAATAGAATAGTGCAGTGACGCCACTGCTTGCATGGCCAGTTATGATAGAGGCTTCCAAGGCTAGAGGAATGGAGATCGGTCTTTTGGGCTCATGTACCAGTGTAACTGACTCTTCTCTGGCACCTGATGTGGAGTCCCCTACTGGTGAGGAGGGACAGTGCAGGCAGATTCTGTGTGATGTCCCCATCCACATAGTCGGTTGTGACCAAATTCCAGGAGGACAGAGGAGTTGATGTGTTGGACTGCAGCCTGCTTTGTTTTATACTGCGGTCCAAGGAAGGAGGATTGGGGAGCACAATCTAGTGGGCTACCATACCTTAAGAATCTGAGATCACGACTTATAGGTGCTTTCCCACCACAGGAACTTTGTTTTCAGGAACCAGTGATTTAGAGGGTGTCCCTGGCCACTTTTGTGTGTTTCTGTCCCACTAGACAATGGGAACTGTAACCTTTATGAAAAATATGTGATATGCAAAGAAGAGAGAGGTGCTCTGCATAGTGAGACGCGATCAGGAATTCACAGGAGGGATTATCACTTCGATGCGATGCGAGGGGTCTCATTGATGGGCTCCTTTCTCCACCCCTGCGATTTTTAAGCCTCACCATGGAGGTGGCTATGAAGAGTGGTGCGGTGTGAAGTGTGGCCTGCCATCTTCACCGAAGGCTCCCCAGACTACTCACAGATTTGCCAGATGCACCAGTGCAAGTGGGGAACCAATCAGCACAATTCATCACTCAAGCCCCACCCACAATAGTTCCTGGTTGAACAAAAGGTACGTACATAACCCTGGAGTAGGAGCTAAAACAGAGTCCTGAGTTCCTGCAGTGAGAAACCCAAAACCAAGACAGTTAATGTGGTGTCCGTCACTACAGGGGGCAATGTGTATTGCTCAAGAATGTGACGGAGGGGCCTATGTGATATACATAATAAGCGGTGGGCTGTGATTGGCCACATAGCTTAGTGCAATGTCTCTGATTGGGCAGTTTTTTTGGAGAGACCACCGCAGTGTGAGTTCAGGTAGAACGCTGACAGACGTGTGACATGCGCCTCTCCAAGGACTGCTGGAGGTCCTAATGTGATGAACGGTGGTTGGGTATCACACTTACCTCGACTAGTGTAACATTTTTTTAATTTATTCTTTTTCAGGGACAGCCAGGCCAGAAGGGATCGCCTGGGCACCCCGGAGAAGAAGGTGGAGTTGTAAGTTTTGGGGGTCCTCCTCATTTGTTAAATTCTGCTTTAGTATCTGGTGGGACGTTCTTCTCTTGATGTAAAGGACGTTCAATGCTCCTTCTTCTTTGTCCTCAATGCTGCATGCACATCGGCATCTGCAGTGTGACAGCAGGACACGGCTACCGGACGTCCCGCAGAGAAATTCTTGGAAGTGGTCAGTTTTAATGGCAGCGCTTTTAGATAAATTTGGCTTCCTATACGCACAACAGCACAGCCTCCCAAATAAATTATTTACGTAGGAAGAGTGCCCGAAGCCGTAGTGCTGGCCGCGTCTCTACTTTTTCTTCTAAGCCCACTTGTTTCTTTAATTGTTCTCATTGTTGGACTCCTTTCTCCTCTCTTGCTAATTGTCCATGCTGTGGATTGAGTTGGCTCCCCACAGGCTGTCGCTCTTCCCCTTCTGGAAGGATAATTAGGAACTAAGAGGAGCTGCCAATGGGCACTGTGATGTTCGCCTTATTTGACACTTTAAAGATGCACCTTCACCTGCCCGTTCATCCTTCTTTTTTGATTTAATAATTCAGGTCCAGGTTGGGGGGCATTTGGTGCCAAGCAGGAACTAACACTTAATGAGGTGTCAGTCCAGAAAAGGGCACAACACTTGAATGGATGCCAATCCAACAAATGGCACAGCATTTGAAATAGATGCCAGTCCAGCAAAAATCACAACACGTAATGAAGTGCCAGTCCAATAAAGGTCACAATAGTTAACAGGTGCCAGTCCAGAAGAGGTCACAACACTAAATGGGGTACGAGTCCAGCAAAGGGTGCTGCTCTTAATATGGTGCCAGTGAAGCAAAGGACGAAACAATTAATTTTGGTACCAGTCCAGCAAAGAGTACAATACATGAAGGGGGTGCCAGTCCAGCAAAGTGCAAAACACTTAAATGAGGTGCCAGTTCAGTAAATACCACACTTAATAAGGTGCCAGTCCAGCTCAGTGCACAACTCTTGAATGCAGTGCCAGTCCAGCAAAGAGCAAAATATTTGAATGGATGCCAGTCTAGCAGAAAGCACAACACTTAATGAGGTGCCAGTCCAACAAAGGTCACAATGGTTAAAGAGGTGTCAGTCCAGCAAAGGAAACAACACATGAGTGGAGTGCCAATCCAGTAAAGTGTGTAACACTTAATAAGGTGCCAGTCCAGCATAGAGCACAACTCTTGAATTAGGGTGCCAGTCCAGTAAAGTGCACTATTCTTAATAGGATGTCAGCCCAGCAAGGGATCAGTCAGTCAGTCAGTCAGTCAGTCAGTCAGTCATTATCCAACCTGCTATATCCTAACTACAGGGTCACGGCGATCTGCTGGAGCCAGTCTCAGCCAACACAGGGCGCAAGGCAGGAAATAAATCCCCAGGCAAGGCGCCAGCCCACTGCAGGGCACACACACACCCACACACCAAGGACAATTTAGGATCGCCAATGCACCTAACCTGCATGTCTTTGGACTGTGGGAGGAAACCCACGCAGACATGGGGAGAATATGCAAACTCCATGCAGGGAGGACCCGGGAAGCGAACCCAGGTCTCCTTACTGCGAGGCAGCAGCGCTACCACTGCGGCACCGTGCCACCCCCAGCAAGGGGTGAAACACTTAAATGGGTGTCACTCCAGCAAAGGACACAAAATTTGAATGTTTGCCAGTCCAGCAAAGAGCATAACACGCTCACTCATAGCAGACCAGTTTTGAGAGGGTCATCCTTTGGGGTGTCAGACTCGAGGGAGGAATAGGGTGGGACACCTGGGGAGGTTTGGAGGAAGAATGGAAACAGAAATATTTACTGCCATTCAAAGATATTGTGCTTTGTAAACCTGGGACTTGTGTGTGCGCTCTGAGGTTTGTCTGCTGTGTGGGGCTCGGCTGCACCTCATACAAGTCACGTTGTGCTATTACTCAGGTCACACGGCAGAAACACACTGAGGACTCCTCATTACAAGATAAGCAGCTGCCGAGTGTGGAGAGATACGTGACCTGTAGGGTGACAAAGCATCATCTCACATGAAAGAAAAGAGCAACTGCTGTGCATTTGCAATTTGAAAAGTGTGCAATGTCCAGTTTGTCATTACTGTAGGGGGGCAACAAACAGGAAAAGTGCTTACTTTGTTACCAGATGTAGTCTTTGCAACTGGGAAGGCTTAAAAAAAAAAAAAGTGCAAAAATGGTATCACAGCGCCATCTGCTGGATTACAGTTGTATTACATGTGTAGTTCAAAAGCAATAAGAGACTCAACCCAGCAAGACTCAACAGAGTGTAATTGCACACTGCAGTACCAATGAGGCCAGTCACGAAATTCACTCAACGCCAGTCACGAAGCATAATATTAGGGTTGTGGGAGGGTGAACTGACTCAAAGAGTGTTTCGTGACTGAAGTTCTAGGCATTACCTGATCTGACATCATAGGTATTGCAGGCTGCAGTTGGACCCTTCTCAGAGCACTGGAGAGCTGGCACTCCGACCGAAGAAACCCATTAACAATGTCACCTAAACTGAAAAGATTTAAAAGAGATATCGATGGACCGGCCATGGAAGAGATCATCCAGTTAGCCCTGGGCACATCAGCAGGCTATCTATCAGTTAGATAGACAGATAGATAGATAGATAGACTATAAGTAGTAGTGCCTTCTGTCGTTTTCATAGTGCTTTTCATATTTAGATTTATCTATCAGTAATATAGTTCCTTTCACATCCATCTATCTACTGTATCTATTGTGGACCACCAGGGGGCATACAGCTGCACCATCCGACACAGACAGGCAGAGACACAAGTCCAGGACACAATACGTGTTCATTTTTCTATGTGGGAAACGCTTTCTCTTGTTTCCCACCTCACATAACAGTCACAATAAGCACAATCCACAGCACTTTCTTTTCCTTCTCCTTTTTCTCTCTTTTCGCCTGCACTCCTCCTCCAGTAAACTTCATCTTCTCCCTCCCGACTCTGCCTCCCAGAGTAGTGGCTGCTGGCTCCCTTTATAAGGCACCCAGAAGTGCTCCAGGTGCTCGTTGACCTACTTCCAGCAGCACTTCCGGGTGTGGCGGGAAGTGCTACAACCTAGGGCTCAGCGGTAGCTGCAGCACCCCCTGGAGATTGCCATGGTCCCCAACAGGGCTGCACCAAAATCCAACTCCCATGGAGCCCTGTGGGAGTCTGAGGCACTGCTGAAACTCAGGGGGGCTTCCACCTAGTGCTCTGTGGGAGGTAAAGGTCTCTACTTGGTCCTTCCACCATAGAGGCGTCCTGGCCAGGCAATGGATCTATCTATCTATCTATCTATCTATCTATCTATCTATCTATCTATCTATCTATCTATCTATCTATCTATCTATCTATCTATCTATCTATCTATCTATCTATCTATCTATCTATCTATCTATCTATCTATCTATCTATCTATCTATCTATCTATCTATCTATCTATCTATCTATCTTCAAATTATGACATGAATTAGTGTGGTGGATTCTGATTGTGACTTTACAACACAACAAGAGCACAAGGACAGAGTTGGAAACGTATGGATGAATGTCACTCAGATGTGAGGAGGTTTTGCTTCACACAGAGAACCACCGACACGTGGAATAAACGACTGGGGAGTGTGGTGGTAAGGAGGACATTTAGGAAAACGCAGAACACGTGAGGCTAGACGTACACACACCGCACTTTAAAAAAGCCACAACCTTCAGTTTTACAAGCGCATGTGGTGGTCACGATCAGGACATGAATTCTTTGTGTACCCACCATTGTGTAATACACAAAATCTATGCATGTGTATTTATTTATTTTATTTTATTTATTTATTTATATTAGGCTCTTGGGTGACTAATGAATTTTCATTTTAAACTTATGTTGTTATTGACGCTGCAGAAAGTGCACAGAGATCTCCTTAAAAACACAACATGCCAATGGCTTTTACGTGAATGCGTTTATCGATGTCAGTTTCTGCTTTTTCAGGGTGAAAGAGGTCCTGCGGGTCTCAATGGCACTCAGGGAGTGGATGGCTGCTCCGGCCAGAGAGGTATAAAAGTAAGTCGGCTCTTTTACGATTATTCCATTTTATCGAGTATAATTAATTCTGTGGTAAGAGTAGTAATGCAAACTGCTGCCCAGTTCCCGTTGACGTTTTGTCTGTGGGCCCCACAGGACCTCCTGCTTTTCACGATTCTCTTGCCGTAACCTAAATGTCAGAGCTCCCTGATAGTCCCTGACTTTCATGACACATTCAGTTCCATACGTAGCCCCGTCTTAGGCACACCCGTCTCCTGACACTCACAGAAATCCTACAACAAGACTGGGAGACCTTGAGCAAGCGGCAGTGCATCATAACTGTAGAAAACATGCACACGCCATAATGTTTGGGGACTTAGTCAACTGTTTGTAAACTTGTGGCATTTATAATTTTTATAAATGCATATTATGAAATAAAGTCAAGCTAAACATGAAGGAGTCAAATGACCAGTAGTTGAGGTTGCACCGAATGTTTCCCTGTCTTCAATTTTGAAACTTTCCCAGTGAGTTTCAAATGGTAGTTTATGAAATGTCCATTCTATTTCTATTTGCTATATCTCATTAAAATCATATAAAATCTTCCTGCTGGAAGCTAAGTTCTGACTGTGAGGTTTGTGCCAGGGGTCCGTGGTGGGGTAAGAGTTTTAGTGACAGACAACAGTGTTTGCTGTGGCTGTGGGCCGCCGCAGTGGTGTGTGGTCCCAAAGGGTTAAATGGGGAAATCGGCTGATGGTGTAGTCACGTTAAGGTCAGTGACCCTCTGCGGGTTGTTAACCAAAGCACCTGCACCCACAGAGTATAATGGAGGCTGAGCAGGACAAGAAGAGAGAAAGGAAAAGACCGAAGAACGAGATGAGAGAGGGGAAGAAAAGAATTTGGAAAGACAAAGGAGTAGATGAGGAGTGAACAGCAGGTGCCCCCTGCTGGGAGCAAGAGGAATAGCTCTCTAGGGACCGGAAGTGACATGTTTCTTGGGACCGGTGCCGGAAGTGTCATCTTGCTGGGAATCGGGACTGGAAGTGACGCCACTCTTTGGGCTGGAACTGAAAGTGACATCTTGCTGGGAATCGGGACCGGACGTGACATCACTCTTGGGGCTGGAAGTGACATGTTTCTTGGGACCGGAACTGGAAGTGTCATCTTGCTGGGAATCGGGACCGGAAGTGACACCACTCTTGGCGCCGGAACCGGAAGTGATGTCTTGTATGAGGAATCAGGCAGGTTTTCCCGTGTTTGGTCCACAGAGAAAACAGAGAAAGGTTTAGTGCACCCCATCGCCCCCTGGTCTGGAGTAGAATTACCTTCTTTCGGTCCACTCAGCTTCCTCCTACTCGCATGTGTGTGACAACACTTATCCATACCTACTGAAAAAATTCTCTCAAGGTAAACGTAAAAGGGCACAGAATTTTTGTTTGAAAATTTGCAAATGCTTTGTAAACGGAAGCTTTTAATGTTTCAAAAATGTGTACAGCCAAAATCAGACCACTGGGAGCCAAACTGCTTTATGCAGACAGACAGACCGACTGAGGGAATAGTGGACAGTGTGGCGTAGAGTTTAGGGCTTTGGACCTCAAACCCTGAGGTTGAACATTCTAATGACCCTCAAGCATTTCATTTCACTCCAATTAGGAAATGCAAAAGAAATAGAACCAATTGAAGTGGGTTCACAATCCCACTCCTGACACCAGTGTGACCAGCCTCACTTGCCTGGTTTCTCCACTTGGGAAAACAATTTAAATGGAAACAATTGTATCTCAAATGGTGTAAGTCAGGTAAAGGTGTCAGACAAATAATAAGTAATGACGACAACAGACGGACGTGACGTCAACGGTAAGCATTTCTCGTTTCATGTGAACACACTTTAAAGTGAAAGACAAATCAAATGTACTTGATTGTGCGATATTGGAAGACAATCCGCAAATTAACCCTTAAACCGCTGGAACTGGCTGTAGTCGGTTCCCAATGCAATTTGCTAGCACACCGGAGCCGAGTATATTCGGCGACATACATTCGTTGAATGCCGCAACTGGCTATAGTCGCTTCACAGAGCAATTTGCCAGCACGCCGGAGCTGATCAGTCAGTGCCATAAATTCGTTGAGCAGGCAGCTCATGACCACTGCCAGCCCCGGAAGCACTGCAGCATCACTATCCCTGGGATTGAGCTGCTGCACTAGACTGGCCTGCAGGCCTCAGCGTTGGCCTCTGTGTGCTCGTGTGCAGGCAGTTCAAGCGCAGTTGGTTCCGTGATTTACTGAATTTCATCAATGGCATCACTTGCACCTTGTAGATATAATAAGAGACTGTTGCAGTAGTTTTTTAAATAGTTTTTACAGTTCATTGGCAGTGTGTAAAATTATCAGTGTTGCAGTGATTGTGATGCTCCTTGCATGAAAAAAATGTGTTCCGTTCAAATTTCACTTTTGCTTGGTGAATTGTGACGTTTCCTTAAAAAGTGCAGCAAAAAAGTATTTGGCATCCAGGGGTGCATTAACCCCCCAAGTATGTGGCGGTTTAAGGGTTAAAGTCAAGAAAGGCTTGTTGAAGATGACTTCTAGTTTATATTCAGCGTTGTGTTAAGGTAGTTGTAATAAGTTGTGTTTTCTCTTTTCTCAATTGCCTTTGCCTAAAATGTCTCTCACGTTGCTGTGTGTTTTCTTGTTTCCTAGGGTGTGAGAGGCGCCAGAGGAGAGCGGGTACGTCTGATCTATTGAAGGCCTTCCTTTGTACTTCTCTTTTGGGGGGCCAGGATTTCACACTGCCTTTTGGGACTTTCTGTTCTCACGTTGTCCAATCTAACCCTAACCCTAACCTTAGACAAGCCAGTTGACTATAATGGGCATTCCAATAGCCTAAAATAATCCATCTTAAATAAAGAAGACACAAAAGGGGGGTAAGCAAACCCAGCAAGACTATGACAGGAAGTGCCAGAAAAAGGAAACTTGCATGGCAGGGTGAAGAGCGCATACACATCTTACGAGAAGTCGGACCAATGAAGATGATCCAGTGGAGTCCTTGGAGCCCAATTCTTCTTCTTCTTTTGGCTGCTCCCGTTAGGGGTTGCCACAGCGGACAATAATCGAAACAAAAGCCTAACCCTTACCATAACTCTTGGGTTTCTAATAACATCCTGCTTTTTTGTTTGTTTCTTTAAACTTTGTGGATGCTAAGGAGTGCCTTTCCTCCCAAAAACAGAACTCAACTGCTAGAGCCGAGTTTTGATCTTTGCTGTTTTTCAGCAAATTCAAACAAGAGCCGAAAAACAGCAAAGAGCAAAACTTCCGGAATTCGAGAATAGTACATTCAAATAAATTCGAGCTTTTGAAATGAAGACTTGCCCCGCCCCCAACTTTTCATTGGTCAGATGTTCTGTCTTTAACATAAAAGCTTGAATTTGCTTTTGTCTGCTAAAGCAGAATGACTTTTATGTTTCAGGAAGAGAAGATGGAATGAGAACCAAAATGATGTACGCGCTGGGGTTGTTTTTAGGCCCAAGACTCGACCCTAGCAGTTGAGTTGGCCCTCGACTAGTCTGGTGGGGTCAGGTACGATTCACGAGATGAGAAATGCGCCTCTGGGGACAAACTCCTTAAAGAAGCTCCACCCGCAGGAGTTCTTCTTAAGAGGCCGTCCCCAATTTCCTCCAGTGCGTGAAACATTTCGAGGTTGCAGTGTCCCACTTCTACTCGAGTGTTAGACCAGTAGAATGAGAAACAGAAACGGCAGAAAAGACAACACGGAGAGAAAGCAGAAAGGTAAAAATTGCTGTTATCAATTCTGGAGCTTCATGATACGTTTATGTATCTTGGTGTCATTTCAAAAATTAAAAAGCAGCAGATAGTGTTTAGACAACACATTAACACACTGCGACCATATTCAGGTATGGCACGTTTGGCATCTCCAGGTAGTCAGTAATGTTAACTTTCGTTATTCGTTTTGATGTGCAGTGAGACATCGGCGGTTGTGTATCCCCCTCTGTGGTCCTGCTGACTCGTGTCCATGTCGTTGGGTGCTTTCTACTGTTTTTGGGTGGACTGAGGAATGAACGTTGTGTCCGTGGCCTCCTTTCTAAGAGATGTGACAGTACACCATTTAGTTGGAATGCATGCATCACGGTTCATCGTTTCTTGAGCGTGGCTGCCATTTTTTTCTACCTCACAGCAACTGCAGCAGCATCACCGTACCTGACAGTGACGGACACCACATACAACCGGCAGCAGTGCATCATCCACTTTCACCAGCAGCCCAGTGATGCCTTCAAATGCTGAAGTATCATCAGGTTTTACCACCATCGACGTGTTCGACATGTGATGTTGGAGGAAGCTGCTAAGAATACTGTGGACAACAAAAATTACAAATAAAGAAGTTCTAGACAGAATTCAAAGCGGAAGGGAAGACGGCCAATGTTGACAGTCACATTATGTTACATAGTCATGTTATGAGAGCCAACTCACTAGAAAAGTTACCGATGTTGGTGGGACCAGAAGAACGGGGTGGGAAATAATTTGATGTGATGACTCCACATTGTCAAGGGTTACACTGATATGTCCACAAAAAACTGGAGGAAGCTGTCAAAGACTGGAATGAGTGGAGAAGTTTATGGGAATCGGCCCCGACTGAGAGTATAATCTCTCAATTTTTAACACCGGTAAAGTCTTCACCACACACGATGCACATTTATATATTTAATCGGGGTGGTCTTAGGAGATTTTTCAATTGTGGGCAGAGAAGCTTGTTCTCTGATGGACGAGGTGGACCGCTACACTTTGCTGCCTGTAATTTGAGCGCCGCCTTCACGAGGCGTTTGATTGGTTTAGAAATGTGGCACTCAGTGATCTGTCTAATTGTCCCGCCCACTTTTAAACCAAATTCCCTTGTAGTTGTCGTCTGGCTCTGTGTGACTAGCTGACCTGCTGGCTGCCTTTAAAGCCCCGTACATTAGAGATGTTTTTATCTCTAATGAATAATATTTCTCCGTCATCACTACAAGCAAAATAGGGGAGGTAATGGGTTACAAAAATCATCCATCTTTTGAGTTGAGTGTTCCATTTTATAAGCAGAATAGAAATAGTACGCAAGACAATGTGTTGTACTAATCCCACTAATCGATATATTAACTGCTTGTCTTATACCCCTCTGTGACTGACACGTCAACTATGACCCTAAAATGAAAACAGTTTTTATTTTTTGGGAAAAAAAGATAAAGAAAACATGGCAAGTACAATAGAAATAAAAAAAAAATAATGATGGCCATTTCTGATTTCTCTTCAGGGTGAAGATGGAGAAGGTGGAATTGACGGTGTGAACGGCGAGATGGTACTTTAATAATTCTTTAGTTATTTATTTGTCACATACATAGTTATACAGGACAACACGCAGTGAAATGCATATTTTCGCATACCCCTTGGGGTCAGAGCGAAGGGTCAGCTTTTGTACAGCGAGTGACCCCTGGAGCAATTGAAGGTTAAGGGCCTTGCTCAAGGGCCCAGCAGAGTAGCATCTCTTTTGGCAGTGACGGGGATTCGAACCGGCACACCAGGTCCCCCTTGAGTCACGCTGTAAATGACTGGGACATCTGATGTCATCGGCTTTCTGTTGTTCCTGTTGTTGTGAGGCAGGAGTTCACCTTCAACCAGTCAGGAGTTGGCTGGAGCCCCGCCCCCCCACACAACTGGCCCTGCCCCCTGCCTGCATTTTGCCTCTGGCCCCTCCTCTCGGTGTCATTTACCATGCAGCAGTCATGTGATGGCTATAAAAGCAGGAGGTCTTGAGCTGAGGTTTGGTGTGAAATCCTCCAGTTTGGTGCTCCCCAGTGTTGCTGGTTTAAGATTTTGTTCTCATTTTCATTTTTTCTTTGCCTCTATCGATTTTTTGACTTTTTTTGTCCTTTTCATTACAGAACATAAGAACACAAGAAATGGTTCTTACAGATTGAATTTGACTTTATATCATGGTTGGTAATACACCTTGGTTTGTATTCTCACCTGGTTGTGTCACAGGACAGCATGCTGCGATATGGCCAAACAGCCCAGCTCTTCCTCCTGGAGGGCCGGTATTTGAAGGATGATCTTCTTCATCATTATCATTTATTGGCAGATTCTATCCCTTGTGGTGCAGTACTGCCATCTTCTGTTCTGGTGGGCCGGGTCTCCCTATGTCCTTGATGGCTGTGCCACAGGTGCTGCCATTTCTCTAAGTACGTCTAGGCGGAGCTTACCTAACACAACCAATCAGAGTGAAACTTTGTCTCTGTCATCATAAAGGGAGGGGCTTTGTGTTCGCAAACCGAAAAATTAATTTCTTAATAACAGATTCAAAAGGCTGGTTACTGTCATAGATAAACGTTATTCTTTTTGCATTATGTGCTAGATTATATTTTTGTATTACTTTTGAGGGTTCATTTCGTGGTATTTGTAAGTTACTTTGTATTCATTTGGACAAAATTAAATGTTTACTTTTGCTTATATGACATGCAGTTGTGTCACGTGTCTGTGAGCGTATGGTGAAGTTCCTCTATAAATATGGCAGCTCTGCAACGTAACTTCATCACTTGGTGATTAAGTTCTACCTAAAAGCCTTCTAGAGAAGTTAGTTCTTTAATGAAGCAGCCCTGGTGCCGGGTTTCGTCTCAGTTCTGTCCTTGACTTCTCTTTCGATTTGCGTTCGTGCTTTGTTTGCTGGTTTTTGACGGCCTGTTTGGTTCTGACCTCATGATGAGTTTGCCTGACGTGACGTCTCTTGGTTTCCTTAATCCTCTCGATACACCCTCTCCACATATACCAAGGAATCGCGAGAGACCCTGAGATGTTTGACACTGTTATGGATATCCGTCGCCTTGGGGAGGAGGCGATTGCTATTAGAGAACAAATGGAGAGTCGTTATGAACTGAAGGTGCGCCACATATTTATTTAGGACTAGTTGTGTAAGCCCGGGCTCCTAGAAACCATGGATTCAGGCACTTCAATCAATCAATGGCATCGGTTGTGTATCAGCGGCTAAGCGAGTTTCTGTCTTGTCAGCAGTTTCGTTTCGCTGATGTGCTCGACTCCGTTGTCTATCAGCAGCTAAGCGAGTTTCTCTTTCCTTGGCGGTTTTGTTTTGCCGATGTGCTCATCTTGCTTGTGTATCAGTGGCTATCAGCATTTCTGTCTTGTCAGCGCTTTCTTTGAGCCTCATGCTGTAGCCTCGCACTCCCGGGCTGGACAGACAGACACACACAAATCCACCTGTAGGCGTTTACATATAAGATACGTGGTATGAGTGTAGAATATTTGATAGTCCTGAGGAGAGCTCTTGATGTCATTTAAGGATCTTCATGTTTCTTGCTTGCTTGCTGGATTTCACCTTTTACAGTATTCCCCAGATGTTCACACTCCCGGTGTGCACATCGAGAGGAGGGTTACATCATAAATAAAACATTATTCCTTTTGTGTTACGTGTTAGGTGATGTTTTTTATTATGGAGAATCCATTTTGTGGATTTGTTTATTTATTTTGGACAAGGGTTAATTCTTATTTGTCATTACAATTTTTAATGTACACAACACGCAGTTACGTCTCACGTGGCCACAAATGGCACTTCCATGACATATGTGAAAATTCTGCTATAAATATGGCGCCTCTACAACGTAGTTTCATCCTTTGGTGGATACACCTAAAGACCCTCTCGAGCAGTTAGTTTATTCATGAAGTAGGCCTTGCGCCAGGTTTCATTTCAGTTCTCGACTTCCTTCCGTTCCCGACTTCTCTTTTCGTTTTCCCCTTTGAGTTTTCTTTGATGGTTATCGATGATCGATTTGTGTCTGACCGTTTCCTGTTCAACTGATGTGACGTTGCTTGGTCTGTTTCTTTCATTTCTCTACGGTTACCTTCCAAATTTTGTTTTGATTTGTCACCTGCACGTTTTTATGAATGAGCACAGAGGATTTTTTTCCAATTTATGGGGGTTTTTTTGTGCACTTCCTGGTTTGTGATGTCTGAGGCCAGGTTTAAAGCTGATTGGTTGATAGCGAATAACTTCCCTGAAACAAAACTTTAGATGTTATTGTAGGAACGACAGAAACCCAATGATTTCAGATCGCCAGTAAACGGCCATCCTGCAGATGTTAACTCTTTGAGGGCTGAATATTTTTTCCAAAAAACAGTTTCTGAAAAGCAATGGTTGCACACAGAAATCAACATAAAAAGTCTGTTGCTGCATGCTGTGGCTGTCAGTTTGCTAAGAATGTCTTCTCGTGGCTGGGACAGCACCGATCACGGTCGCAGTACATTGTAATGTAGTTTCTACCTCTTATCATTGTTAAGTGGCAGTCCTATATGGCTAACATTGTTAGTACCACAATTAGGTGGGGACCATCAGCTGAAGCTGGAACCTCACATTCGTTTTCGATCACATATCAAAATCGGAGTCTGACAAGTCATAGTCCAGTTCAGAGATAATTGGCAAGATGTTGTCTGCGGAGTATTTTGCTTTACACATTCGCTTTGATCTCTCGCCAGAAGCCACTCCCATTTTTGCCATTCTTTGCACCTTGCTACTCACGTGAGTGCAGGAAATCTTGGTCAAACCAATGAATCTAACTTTCCTTCTAGCAACGAGAGTCCAACTAAAACATAACAGTTGGTTCTTTCACAGTTTACAGTTACATCGTCAACTACTCCTTTTGACAAAAGACGACATCAGCCCCGAAAGGGTTAAAATCCGTTACTCCAGGGGTGTCGAACTCCGGGCCTGGAGGGCCGCAGTGGCTGCAGGTTTTCATTCTGACCCTTTTCCTAATCAGTGAGTAGTTTTCACTGCTAATTAACTCCTTTTCCCTTCATTTTAATAGCCCTGTTTTTAAGGATTCAGTCCTCTGAATTGATTCCTTTCTTCATTAAATGGCAGCCAAACAGAAATGAGACGTGAAACGAGCCAACAGATGAGCAGCTAAACTGGGATTTCAAACTCCAACCAATCTATTAATGAGAAGCTGATTCTTGCTGTTAATTAAGCCCGTTATTTAATTCAATGGCTTGTTGCTGCTCTCATTCTGCCACAGCAGACATTTCCAAAACTGTTGATTTTTCTGTTTTTTCTGTCATATGGTGGCTTGTTTGATGTCTCATTATTGTTTGGCTACTAATTAAGGAAAAAGAGACAATTAAGGGGCCTGAGTCAAGTTAATTAAAACTAAAGCAAAAGAAGTTAATTAGCAGTAAAAACGAAGAAGATGGTTAGAATGAAAACCTGCAGCCACTGCGGCCCTCGAGGACCGGAGTTCAACACCCGTGCGTTACACAACACGAGCAGTCCCTGCATTCAGACATCATGAGTGCAGCTCACCAGTGACTCTTCGCCTGATGTTTGTTAACCTTTTAGGGTCTCTTGTTCCTGTTTTGCTGTGTCTGAATATTTTTATCCAGCAGGGGTTGGAATTTGACCCCATTTATAACCTCGGTAATGACAAAGACGGCTGCTCTTCCTTGGTGCAAACCGATTGTAGCATAATGGCTTTTGAGTCTATAGTTCAAGCAGATCACTTAAAGCCTAGAATTTGCCAGTATGTGCATATTGGATCAGTCTGGGACCACCATCATGCAGAGGTGTTGTGTTTTAGGAGTGATATTGTCATAATCGTCGACTTGTGTCTGGCCATTTTTTTCACGATACCTGTTTGTTTTATTTCTCATGAACTCAGGGTGAGCGCGGATTACCTGGAAGCCCTGGAGAAAGGGGCAGCCCCGGAAATCAGGTAAGTGAGTTCTCTTGTCTTGGTCTTTCCCTACCGTGTAGTTCAAGGCTGACTGCTGTTCACTCACATTTAATCCCTCAAGTCAAGCAGATTTTGACAGCGAACCCTCTGTGGTACACAAGTGTGTGGGCGTCCATCTACAAAAAGCCACCTTCTGACTCAGTTCATCCTCCAGCACAAGGTGACCAGTGGTGCACAGTAGGAAGCTTTGGATTCAAGGACAGAAGAGAGACGGCTGTGGATTAACATTCGAACCAAAGCATGCTGGAGGCCAAAAGGGTGAACTGAAATAAAATGGCGAGGGGATGAAATAGGAAAAGATAAAATCGGAAGATGGCCTAAAAGTCAGTATACAGAGCAAAAACAAAAGGGCGAAAAGCACAAACCAGTAATCAGAAGCCAAAGGCACAAAGCAAAAGTCCTGCCTTATGTTCTGCAAAATAAGTAATAAGCCCCCGGAAGTACGGGCAGTCCCCAGGTCAAGAATGTCCGACATACTGACCACCCGTACTTAAGAATGGACTGCCATAATTACAGTACAATTTTAAAGACGTGGTGCGGCCTGCGCCTTCCGTCAGATGATGACAATGCTGGAGGAGATCACAATGGTCTGATAAGGCAGACCAGACACCAGAAGCCCATTGTTTGAACGATTATTTGTGATAGAATTCGTCATGAAGTTACACACCTGAAGACCTTTTATTTAGTGATAGTGGGAATGGAAAAAGTAAGAGAGAGGAAAGATGAAGAAAATACAAAAATGAAAAGACCAAAGAAGGAAGACAGAATCTAAACACACAGCACAACGTGTGAACTTGGACTGCTGGGTGTGAGGCTGCCTAGAAATTCTTTTTCGAAGATGACTGTTGATTGACTCTGTCACGTGCAAGAAGTGCAAATCCAGGACTCGAATATTTTTATGTGAATTTGTTGTTTTCAGATGACATTTTTTTTTTAGGTCTGATGATTACTTGGCCAACATTTCTGTGTCTCATTCTCTTAAACTGCTCACACTTGCTTTGTAGTTCACCATTTGAAGTGCCAGTACCTGCTCTGGAGCTCACAACTATGGAGGACATGCTGCTTATAGGGTGGTGTTCTCCATCTGGAGTATTGTGTGCAGTTCTGGACACCACGGTACGAGAAAGACTTAGCAGCACTTGAACCTATGAAGATGTGAGCAACCAGGTGAACCCCAGGACTTAAGGACACCTGTTTAGTGTTTAAAATACGATGAGACTCTGTGAGGACCTCATCCAGGTCTTCAGAATCCTCAAAGGAACCCATAAAGGAGATCCAGCAGAATTCTTTCAGCTTAGGGGGGACTCAGATGCTCAAGGACATCAGTGGACTTTTAAGGAGAAGTGCATTTGAGACAGAAGCCAGGAAAGAGTTGTGGGACTTGGAGTTGAAGCAGAAACCTCGACAACCTTTAAGAAGAATTGAAATGAGATGTTGGGACAGCTGAGTGATTAGCTAAACAAATGGGCTTTACGGACTGAATGGTCTCCTGTCGTATGTTTCTTCTAACTAATGGCTCGTTACACCCCGGTTTTCTGAATTTTATTTTTATTCTCAGTAACACTCCTACAGCGCAGCCTGTCTCAGTGAGTGTTCTTATGTTCTTCTCATTTCAGGGCTTCAGAGGTGTCAGAGGATTTCCAGGAGATCGTGGAGAGGATGGACTCAGAGGGGACCCTGTAAGTGAACGAGTCTTAACCCAAAGTAGAGTTTCATTATAGTTTATGATGTTGTGCCACCATCTGACCTGTCAGCATGCCATGGAGAGGCACAGGTGTGACCCCCCCCGTGATAACGATGACCATCAGGGTTTGCAAGCAGTGGGAGGACGGTAACTGTTGAGTCTCTCCTTTGTCGTTTGGTTAGCTAAATTTGCACGACAGCTCATTTGTCATGCGACTTTGCAGTTGCAAAACACAATCCTCACTTCAATGAAGTTTTGGGGGTTTTAAGGTTTGTTTTTTTTTTTGAGGAAGTATTGCTCCTTAAGGGTGTCACACAAGTGCGCCCAAAGCCTGTGACAGATACAGTTGTTGAGATGTTGGTAGTGGCAGCCAAAGCCACTAAAAGTCAAACTTTACACATAAAGGTAGAGATGGGAAAATGATCCCGAAGCGCTGAAGCTTGTGTCAGTCAATCTGAAGTGTAGAGAGTTGACTCACTGGGTCAAAACGCCACTGTCACGTGACCCGTGATATTTGAAGCTTCGAACGTCATCAGTGCTTCACAGCACTCTATCGGTTTGACGCCATTTTGTCAGTTTGACAGCTTTGGCGCTAAATTAACAGGTAGCCTATCTATATAAAATGCATTATTCTCATTCAACAATGTTGAGTTGTGAGGAGAGAGAGATTTGGGGAGCTTTGGTGACAGATGGCGACTAACAGCGGTAAACGGCATTCAAAAGTTAAATCATGTAAATCGACAAGGACCTCAGCAGAATAAAATCAACACAGACTTTTCTGACCTTTAACTGGTGACATGAGACTGAAACAGTGAGTGCTGCTTCACTTGCACTCTTGAGAGCTCGCCTTGACCTCAGTTAACCACCAGATGTCACTGTTCATATGGGGGCTGAGGCTTCAAAGCTTCAAATCTTTTTCGGCACAAATAGAAAGAAAGCCTCAAAGCTTCACGATGTAGATTGGTGTTTTGTGGCCAGTAGGGGGCATCTCAGATACCCCAAATCCCAGACACAACCCATAAGTCCCTAGTTTAAAAAAAGCTTACTTTTTTATTTTGCAAAAATCCCCTTCCAGAGCTTCTTCTAACAGAAGACCACCACCAGCACAACTCCCCAGGTGTGTGATCTTCCCTTTCTCTCCCAACTCCAACTCCCTGAGATGAGGTGAGGTGGCTCCCTTTATGCCAGAGAATTTTCCATTGCCATAACATTGCATGGGGCAAACACTTCTGGGTGGGGTGAAAGCCCCTCATAGTTGGGCACCCTCTGATGGCACCCCGCCAGCCTGCCCAACAGCACTTCAGTTCCCAGGCTGACTCAGAGGTACTCGAGTGTCTCAGGGGGTCTTTTCTGTCCACTGCTATCAAGTGATTGAAGCTTCTACTTGGCGTATTCATTAAGTTTATTTTTATTTATTTTATTTATTCATTTATCAATTGATTGGCGGTATTATTTGTCCAATGAGTTTATGTTTCTACTGCTGCATGCATCTAAATTTTCCCCCCTTGGGATTAATAAAGTTCACCTAATCTGATCTAACTCAAAGGCAACACCGACTAGCACTTCAGGGGAGTCCATAGTCCTGAGAGGTGGTCTCCCTCTGTCCTTCCATTATTTGGGTCTTCTGGGCATGTAAAGCTCCACCCCTCCCATTCGGGATTCTTCTCCAACCCCTCTTTATGTTTAAAAGTGGAATTGCTTCTTTGGCTTTCCAGCACTTCCTATATCTGAAGAAATATCTTGTCTTCTGCAGGGTGATCCAGGCGTGGACAGCACTGTTCGGGGTGCCAAAGGGCAAAAAGGAAGACAAGGAATACAGGTGGGTGACCTACGGGGGCTGACCTCTGACCTGGGGTGACTTGTGTGACTATGGCGCTGGTTATTCTTTCTTCAGTTTGATACGCGTCAGGAAGATGAAGGACAAGTCCATGAAGCTCTGAATTACCACTCAGATCTTGCGACATGACATCTATAGTTTGCATTTGTTGTAGCTTCTCTGATGTGCCTCCCTCCTCCCCAAAGTCCTTTTTGTTAGATATATATTTTCATAATTAGGTATTTGAATATTTAGTATATATATGCAGCTATATGTGTGTAGACATTATATTATTTATTTCTCCCTCCCATTCATATTCTTGTGATCTGTATGAAGTGCTGTCTGAGTGGTGGCGTTCTCTTGTCGTGATGCACCTTTGGTCCTGGAGGACGTTATTTCATCTAACTACTGCATATACTTGATAAGTCTGGGCTTGATTTTACTGTATAATTTCTGGTATTTTAATAATGTTGGTCATATAAGTCAAAGGTAGAAAACTCACGCTATTGGTCCAAGAGATTTCAATAGGCTAACGCCCACCTGAGAGAGTCACCACGGATCACACAGCCTTTTTTGTTCTATGTATTGTGCCGACGTGACCACAGGGTGATATCTGAACTATTCCCAAGCGACGTTTGCACTGATTTGTGTTTTTTGTATCTCACACCCTCATACACCTTTATCGTAAAAAATGTGAAGATGGTTTTAAATTAAACGTCGTTGAAGTAGCGAAATAAATTAGTAACTGGGCTGCTGCAACAAAATGCGATGCATCTGAGAAACTGGTGAGAGGTTGGAGGAGGCAAGAAGATGTAAAAAAATATTAAGTGTCGCATTTTTGAATGGGCATATAAGTTGGGGTTTGATTTTTTGATCAATTTTTCGGGTTTCAAGACCCAACTTATATGTTAGTATATACGATAATTGGAAAAATCAGCACACGCCATAAATAGGAAACGCAAGTCACACGGGACTGACTTTATAAACTGAAGAGACCAATGAATGAGAAGGGGAGGCGGAGCTTCACTTCAAAAACTCGGTCCCACATGACTGGCGTTTTCTGTTTCTGGTGTGCACGGATTTTTCCGGAAGCATCTGTTTCATGCTGTGCGTCCGTAGTGTGTTGTCACAGAACCCAGAAATGTTAAAAAGTCCAGAGTTCTTGCTCCCAGATTTTTGGTCCTTTACTGTACTCTCATTTCTCAGAAGTATTTTACGTATATACTCACATTTAAGTTCTTCCGCAGATAAGTCGGGGCTTGATTTTACCGTATAATTTCTGGTATTTTATAATGTCGGTGGTATAAGTCGAATGCGGAACACTTGCGCTATTGGTCCAAGAGATTATGATATGCTAACACTAACCTGAGAGAGCAACCACAGAGCACACAGCCTTTTTTTATGTATTGTGCCTACGTGACCACACGGTGATACCCAAAACTATTCCTAAGTGACGTTTGCACTGATTTGTGTTTTTTTTTTTGTATCTCACACCCTCATACACCTTTATCATAAGAGCAATCCTTATCTACGATGGAGCGTTCGATCAGAAGAAAATATGAAGCTGGTTTTAAATTAAAAGTCGTTGAAGTGGTGAAAGAAATTGGTAACTGCGCTACTGCAACAAAATTCGATGTGTCTGAGAAACTGGCGTGAGATTGGAGGAAGCAAGAAGATGTAAAAACAAAAAATGTAATTGGTGTATTTTTGAACGGGCGTATAAGTCGGGGTCTGATTTTATGATCGATTTTTCGGGTTTCAAGACCCGACTTATATGTGAGTATATACGTTATGTACTTTAATGTATATGGTTGAAATAACAATAAAGCTCGACTTGACTTGACTTGACCTCTTTGCTATCGTGAGGAGGCCTTCATAGTTGCCTGATTGTTTGGGTCGATGAGGCAGATCTCGTCCTCGGTGACACGGTCAAAGTAGGAAATTCCCAGAATGGTTCTGTAGCCCCTCATCTCCATTGCTTGGGTTTTTTCACCACAGAATAAGAATAAGCTGGCATTACATCATCTGTAGCAGGAGAGCCTGTTAAAGTCGCAGGTCCAGGATTCACATGTATGTGAAAAGACTGACAGGAGCAGAACATGCAGGAATCTGAACTCGGCCTTATGGCTGATCTGGTCGTCTCTCCAGATTCTAGCAGGTCTCTTATTTGTCTGCTCGGCCCTTGAAACGACTTCACGTAATGAGCCCCCTCTTCACTGACGATAGAACACAGGCATTTGAAGTGGCCGGTAGTCTCTTGTGCCCCTGAGCTGCGACCTTCATTATGATTGGCTTTCTGCTGTTTGTCTTTTTGGCGCCGAGCCCTGCCTTACTGTCTCATGTCTTTCCACAGGGTGACACGGGACCAGATGGCATCCCCGGAAGTGGTAGCCCTCCAGGAAACCGAGTAAGTCTGACATTTCATGTTAGTGAAGAACAAAATACAAAATGGCAAGAAAGAAAACCAAAAGCGTATTCTGTAACCAATAGACGTGACACCACTATTGTGAAAGAAAAGCACACACTCTAATTAATAAATAAACAGAAGGACAAGAAACAGGAAGCCCCGGTGAAACCACAATGCTTGTTGGTTTGGCTTTGTCACTTCTGCCCTTTTGTCATCCCACGTTGTTGACGGTTTGCGTTCTGATTTTTGACCACCATCTTTGCCTGCTCCCCCTTGACAACCACAGCACAACACCCTCCTACTACTAGAGACACGACAACTTACAACAAAACCTTCTAAAGTAGTAAGTACATATGGTTTTAGTGCCAGTCAGCTCCCTTGAGCTGGTCGCTTGGTCTCGGAGCACCTGGGCGTTATAGCAGCTGGACCGCAAGGGGCACAGTCAGTTGCCCTCACTGGGACATTTCTTTGGCACTGTGGAGACAAAGGAAGGTGACAAAGTTAGAGGTAGCACCCTATTTCAGCCCAAAGTGGAATTGCATACCTGGCAGAGACCCGGGGGGTGACCCTCTGCCACACACTCGTGCCACAGCCTAGATCCAAAATAACATCGTATTCGTAATGTGACTTCGAAATAGTTAAAATTATGTTACCCCACATGCTTATGTTGAAAAATGTGTCCATTTTAACCTTCTGGGAGAGACTTTCAGAGGGCTAGGACCACCGGTGAAGAATCAAATTTCAAAATTATGATCAAATTTGTGATCATTTACCTGGAGATAGAATAAAATGACACTCCACGTAATGATATTATTGATCCCCGTTTTTCCAGTTTAATGAAAAGGAGTATCCTTGACCCACTGTATCCCATTAAAGGTCAACCCCTGAGGCTGGTTGGGTGATGCAGCCCACAAAACTTCAAGTTCTTCTGAATATTTTTGCTGTAGATGCCTATTGGTCTACTCTTTATTATCAGGATTGAATTTCCTGTACAAAAATTACCTAAAATGAGGGGTTTTCAGGTTTAGGGGGCCAAAGCAGGTGGAAAGACCCCCAAATGCTTAACGTCTTACATATTGAGACATGAAGACAAGTCGAATGGTACATCATATGCGGGGTCATTCCTTCTTAAGTAATTCTTAGGAACACCAATCAAGAACAAAAGGCAACAAGCAGAGTCATAAAGGAACCTGAGTGACAAAAGCAAACCAAATCTGAAATCCAGAAAATGAAATCTTTTAAACAAAATTAAGAACCAGAAAAATCATAAAGACAAAGGAACTTACACAGTCAAAGATCAAAGAAGGAGCTGGAGACACAGGAGCACAAGTCACCCAAATAGCCCAGCTGTTATAAAGCAGGGGGCGGGCCCATCGCTATGATGTCAGCAAGGCCCGCCCCCTCCATCATCATCATATGGAGACAAAATACATAAAAGAAAAAGACAATGGGTGGGGAATCAGACAGAAGTTTGGCTGAATGTCAGCACCACTAGAAATGATTCTGCTTACCGAAAATCGCCAGCCTCCTCCAAGACCGCCGGATGTGTGATGTCCTACAATTGTCACGTTGTGCAGGGCACGAGGCCCCAGCTAGTCCATAGGTCTCTCTTATGGCTTAGGGCATTCAGAGGCAATTTTAAAATGTTGCTTCATTGATGTGGGTAGAAAAAGGATATTGTAACTGAAAAACAAAGGAGATGAAATCATTAGTGAGAGCCACTGGAAGTGAAGTGATTTGCAGAAATACACTGCTGGTCCAAATGTCAGATTTGAGCTGGTTTGATTTTATTCAGGATCTACTCGGCTTCAGTTCACTGCCATTAATATGCCTGGGGTGTCACGTTTGTCTTATTTTGAGGTTTAATGGTTTGAGGATCCTGAATTGATCTTAAATATAAGCTGTGCGCC
This sequence comes from Erpetoichthys calabaricus, assembly GCF_900747795.2. NCBI lineage: Eukaryota > Metazoa > Chordata > Cladistia > Polypteriformes > Polypteridae > Erpetoichthys > Erpetoichthys calabaricus. Next base: position 3,408,265 of record NC_041406.2, read on the forward strand.
AACTGTACAAAAAGCAAAATCCACATTACCTTCAGTCAAAATGGCGTCATGTCAGGATTTACGGCAATCCCAGAATATTAAAGTCCTACCAGTCCTGCAGATCAAGTCCATATGTGCCCAAGGTTGAGGTGAAAAAGGTCAAACCTCAAAGAAAAGCCCAAAGAGGGTTTGCGTGTCCACCATATTCACATTTAATACGTGACGCAGCCTGCTGGCCTCTCCAAAGTGCACTGCTAACCACTGCTGTGTTTTATGTTTATTTTAAGGGTCCACAAGGTCGAAGAGGACCCCCTGGTGTGAAGGTAACAAAGCATTTAATTCTATCTATCTATCTATCTATCTATCTATCTATCTATCTATCTATCTATCTATCTATCTATCTATCTATCTATCTATCTATCTATCTATTGTCACAAAAACGACCAGAAGACGTTGAAAAGGTTTGGGGCAGCCACCCTTATAATTGTTCCTGGCTGCGAAATTGATGCAAAAGAGTTGTCATGGTTACATAACAAGTCCAAAACAGAACTGATTCTCTATACACAAGATGGCAGCTTTAAAGGCCAGTGGAGAAAGTGATGTCATCAGGACCGGAACTGGAAGTGATGTCATTGGCTGCCCCAGAGCCGGGCGGGATTTCCCTAGAATGGTCAGCAAAAGATTGAGAGGAAGAATTAGTGCACTTCGCCACCCCATGGTCCGGTGTGGAATCACATGTACTCAAGCCATTTAGTTGTCTCCAAAACACATGTGTGTGGCACTATCTATTAGTTATATGGTGCCTTTCATATCTATCTATCCATCCATCCATCCATCCATTCTCTTCCGCTTATCTGAGGTCGGGTCGCGGGGGCAGCAGCTTGAGCAGAGATGCCCAGACTTCCCTCTCCCCGGCCACTTCTTCTAGCTCTTCCGGGAGAATCCCGAGGCGTTCCCAGGCCAGCCGGGAGACATAGTCCCTCCAGCGTGTCCTGGGTCTTCCCTGGGGCCTCCTCCTGGTTAGACATGCCCAGAACACCTCACCAGGGAGGCGTCCAGGAGGCATCCTGATCAGATGCCCGAGCCACCTCATCTGACTCCTCTCGATGCGGAGGAGCAGCGGCTCTACTCTGAGCCCCTCCCGGATGACTGAGCTTCTCACCCTATCTTTAAGGGAAAGCCCAGACACCCTGCGGAGGAAACTCATTTCAGCCGCTTGTATTCGCGATCTCGTTCTTTCGGTCACTACCTATAGCTCATGACCATAGGTGAGGGTAGGAACATAGATCGACCGGTAAATTGAGAGCTTTGCCTTATGGCTCAGCTCCTTTTTCACCACGACAGACCGATGCAGAGCCTGCATCACTGCGGACACCGCACCGATCCGCCTGTCGATCTCACGCTCCATTCTTCCCTCACTCGTGAACAAGACCCCGAGATACTTGAACTCCTCCACTTGAGGCAGGATCTCGCTCCCAACCCTGAGAGGGCACTCCACCCTTCTCCGGCTGAGGACCATGGTCTCGGATTTGGAGGTGCTGATTCCCATCCCAGCCGCTTCACACTCAGCTGCGAACCGATCCAGAGACAGCTGAAGATCACCGCCTGATGAAGCAAACAGGACAACATCATCTGCAAAAAGCAGTGACCCAATCCTGAGTCCACCAAACCGGACCCCCTCAACACCCTGGCTGCGCCTAGAAATTCTGTCCATAAAAGTTATGAATAGAATCGGTGACAAAGGGCAGCCCTGGCGGAGTCCAACTCTCACTGGAAACGGGTTCGACTTACTGCCGGCAATGCGGACCAAGCTCTGACACCGGTTGTACAGGGACCGAACAGCCCTTATCAGGGGGTCCGGTACTCCATACTCCCGGAGCACCCCCCACAGGATTCCCCGAGGGACATGGTCGAACGCCTTTTCCAAGTCCACAAAACACATGTAGACTGGTTGGACGAACTCCCATGCACCCTCCAGGACCCTGCTAAGGGTATAGAGCTGGTCCACTGTTCCGCGACCAGAATGAAAACCACACTGTTCCTCCTGAATCCGAGGTTCGACTATTCGACGGACCCTCCTCTCCAGAACCCCTGAATAGACTTTTCCAGGGAGGCTGAGGAGTGTGATCCCTCTGTAGTTGGAACACACCCTCCGGTCCCCCTTCTTAAAGAGGGGGACCACCACCCCGGTCTGCCAATCCAGAGGCACTGTTCCTGATGTCCATGCGATGTTGCAGAGGCGTGTCAACCAAGACAGTCCTACAACATCCAGAGCCTTGAGGAACTCCGGGCGTATCTCATCCACCCCCGGGGCCCTGCCACCAAGGAGTTTTTTGACCACCTCGGTGACCTCAGTCCCAGAGATGGGGGAGCCCACCTCCGAGTCCCCAGGCTCTGCTTCCTCATTGGAAGGCATGTTATTGGGATTGAGGAGGTCTTCGAAGTACTCCCCCCACCGACTCACAACGTCCCAAGTCGAGGTCAGCAGCGCACCATCACCACCATATACAGTGTTGACACTGCACTGCTTCCCCCTCCTGAGACGCCGGACGGTGGACCAGAATCTCCTCGAAGCCATCCGAAAGTCGTTCTCCATGGCCTCCCCAAACTCCTCCCATGCCCGAGTTTTTGCCTCAGCAACCACCGAAGCTGCATTCCGCTTGGCCTGCCGGTACCTATTAGCTGCCTCCAGAGTTCCACAGGACAAAAGGGACCGGTAGGACTCCTTCTTCAGCTTGACGGCATCCCTCACCGCCGGTGTCCACCAACGGGTTCGGGATTGCCGCCACGACAGGCACCGACCACCTTACGGCCACAGCTCCGGTCAGCCGCCTCAACAATAGAGGCACGGAACATGGCCCATTCGGACTCAATGTCCCCCATCTCCCTCGGGACATGGTCGAAGTTCTGCCGAAGGTGGGAGTTGAAGCTACTTCTGACAGGGGGCTCTGCCAGACGTTCCCAGCAGACCCTCACAACACGTTTGGGCCTACCAGGCCTGACCAGCATCCTCCCCCACCATCGAAGCCAACTCACCACCAGGTGGTGATCAGTTGATAGCTCCGCCTCTCTCTTCACCCGAGTGTCCAAGACATGTGGCCGCAAGTCCGACGACATGACCACAAAGTCGATCATCGAACTGAGGCCTAGGGTGTCCTGGTGCCAAGTGCACATATGAACACCCCTATGCTTGAACATGGTGTTTGTTATGGACAATCCGTGACGAGCACAGAAGTCCAATAACAAAACACCACTCGGGTTCTGATCGGGGGGGCCATTCCTCCCAATCACGCCCTTCCAGGTCTCACTGTCATTGCCCACGTGAGCATTGAAGTCCCCCAGCAGTACGAGGGAGTCCCCAGAAGGTATGCCCTCTAGCACACCCTCTAGGGACTCCAAAAAGGGTGGGTACTCTGAACTGCTGTTTGGCGCATACGCACAAACAACAGTTAGGACCCGTCCCCCCACCCGAAGGCGAAGGGAGGCTACCCTCTCGTCCACCGGGGTAAACCCCAATGTACAGGCTCCAAGTCGGGGGGCAATAAGTATACCCACACCCGCTCGGCGCCTCTCACTGGGGGCAACTCCAGAGTGGTAGAGAGTCCAGCTCCTCTCAAGGAGATTGGTTCCAGAGTCCAAGCTGTGCGTCGAGGTGAGTCCGACTATATCTAGCCGGAACCTCTCAACTTCGTGCACTAGCTTAGGCTCCTTCACCTTCAGAGAGGTGACATTCCATGTCCCAAGAGCCAGCTTCTGTAGCCGAGGATCGGACCTCCAAGGTCCCCGCCTTCGGCCACCACCCATCTCACACTGCACCCGACCTCCTTGGCCCCTCCCATAGGTGGTGAGCCCATGGGAAGATATCTATCTATCTAACAAATATATAAAGTGAGAAACAAAAACACTGGGACAATGAGGTTTTATATATATATATATATATATATATATATTATATATGTGTGTGTGTATGTGTGTATATATATATATATATATATATATATATATATATATATATATATATATATATATATATATAATATATATGTGTGTGTGTATGTGTGTATATATATATATATATATATATATATATATATTATATATGTGTGTGTGTGTATGTATATGTATATATATAATATATATATATCTATAATAATAAAAGGCAAAGCCCTCACTGACTGACTGACTGACTGACTCATCACTAATTCTCCAACTTCCCGTGTAGGTGGAAGGCTGAAATTTGGCAGGCTCATTCCTTAC
>NC_041406.2:3717500-3833706 GCF_900747795.2 Erpetoichthys calabaricus
TATCGGAGGAGTTTGTCCCTTTGGAGGCGGGGGTGTTGGCGGTAGGCGAAGTGATAGGATGTGAAAATATCAAGTCGGCTTCACGAATGAGCGGGTCTATCGTTGTTTTTTTGAGCTCTGTGGATTTAGTTCCCATAGTGGTTGAGAAAGGGGTTGTTATAAATGGCTCCTTTGTACAGGTTTCCCCTTTAGCCGTCCCGTCACGCAGAGTGACAATTTCGAATGCGCCGCCATTTCTCAAGAACGAAACTTTAGCAAAAGAGTTGGAGCGGCATGGACGTTTAGTTTAAAAAATTCGACATATTCCTTTAGGCTGTAAGTCGCCGGATTTAAAACATGTCTTGTCTTTTAGGAGACAAGTTTATATGGTTTTAAGCAGAATGGATGATGAATTAAATGTGGCTATGAAGTTTAGAGTGGAAGGTTTTGATTATGTGATTTTCGTCATTTCGAATGAAATGAAATGTTTTGGGTGCGGGAGTGAAGCCCATTTAATTAAACAGTGTCCTGAGAGACAACATGGGCACAAGAAAACTGACCATGCAGACAAAGAAAAAGAAGGGCAGGAAGTGGAAGGTCGTCAGGTAGTGGCTGATGGCGCGGAGGCGCAGGGTGTTAAGAACATAACTACCCTTAAATCTGAAGGGCTGGAGGATCAGGTGCCTCCCAGAGATGAGCCGAATGAAGGCGGTAGTGAGACGGTAGGTCAAACAACAGCTGTAGCAGAAAGTGTGTGGGGAGACATAGACATGGACGAGGGAGGCAGCAATCAGCCTGAGGAAAAAAGTGAATTTAAACGCCCTGCTCAGAAGAGGCAAGGTGAAAGAGAAGAGCGGGCGCGTAAGAAACTTGTTTTAAGTCAGGGCTCGTGGGTCATTGGAGAGGATCCCGCCTATGGTCCTTGTCAGGAGGATGTTCCCGTCTTCGCGGAGACGGCCGATGACGGTTCAATTGCGGGGAATGTCGGGGAAGAGACCGATGACGGTAATATCTCTGATGGGTCTGCTGCCTCAGAGCCCCCAGAGTTAAAAGCCAGGGGAGGTTACAGCGCTCAGAGTGTAAAAGAGTTTTTGGTGAACACCGCCGGTAAAAAGGGGGTGGACGTGGCTGAGTTTTTCCCAGACACTGACCTCTTTATATCGTCAGTCCGCGGGTTGCGGCGGGACAAAGCAGCCTCCGCGATGTTTGATGTTAAAGAGCTCGTGAGGCTCAAGAACTTAACCAGCAAACTGAGGAAACAGTCCAATTTAAACACCACCTAATGGCTAAGCCCCCTGTTAAATCCACTCCACAGTATTTGTGGTGGTCTCTGTGTTTCATTGTGTGTTCATCTATATATTCAGGTATCATGGCAAGTGTACACATAGGAACCCTAAATATTAATGGGGGGAGAAGTCCTGATAAGAGTGTCGCACTTTTTGATTTTATAAGACAAAAAGATTTGAATGTCACCTTTCTACAAGAAACTCACATTGATGAGCAAAATCAGTGGGAGTGGAGCAGGGATTGGAAAGGGGACATTTTTTTTAGCAATGGGACAAATGTTAGTGCTGGAGTGGCCATTTTATTTCTTGGAGGGCTTCAAGTAGAAGTCTGCAGGACTGATGAATTGGTGAAAGGGAGACTCTTGAAAGTGTCAGTAAAACTTCAAGGCAGTGTTGTCACTTTCATTAACGTGTACGCCCCGAATGAGGGTGAGGAGAGGCTCCAGTTCTTTAACAAATTAAGAGAGCTTTTATCAAAGTGTGACCCTGAGGAAGTGGTGGTGTTAGGTGGGGATTTTCATTGTACACTTGACTCAAGGATGGATAGAAACAATGGACTGGAACCGCACCCTCGCTCAGCGCGAGCTCTGGGAAAAATAATTAAGGACTTTGGGCTGGAAGATGTATGGAGGTCAAAAAATGAGACTTGTCGGCAATACACGTGGGGGAGGACGAGTGGAAACACGATCTCAATGGCGAGAATTGATCATGTTTACAGTTTTAAGCACCTGTTAGGGTTATTTAAAGTGTGCTCTATTGTGCCTACTGGCTTCTCCGATCACAGTCTGGTGTGTTGTTCACTTCTTTTTAACGTGTTCAGACCCCGTAGTCCATACTGGCATTTTAACACACTCCTCCTCAAAGATCAGAACTTTAAAGAGTTGTTTGTTCATTTCTGGGGAGGTTGGAAGGCTATGAAGAAGGAGTTCACCAGCTTACAACAGTGGTGGGAGGTTGGGAAGAGTCACATCCGGGCTTTGTGTCAGGAGTATACCAGAAATGTCACCCAAGTATTGCGGTCAGAAATGGCAGCTTTGGAAAATCAAATAGCTGAGTTTCAACAACAACTAGAGAAGGGTCCAAATGAGCAGCTGCAGGCGAGCCTGACTACTGCTAAACTGGGGTTGGCCCACCTGCTTGAGACCAGGGCTCAGGGGGCTTTAGTGAGGGCCCGCTTTCAGCGGTTGACTGAGATGGATGCACCAACGCAGTACTTTTTTGGTTTGGAGAAGAAAAACTCGCAGAGTAAACTCTTACATTGCATAAGAACACCCGATGGCAGAGAGACACAAGAGCCAAGTGAGATAAGGCAGGTGGTCCGTGAATTTTATGAACTTTTGTTTGCTGCAGATGGAGATGGTGGCAGTGAAGACCAACAGGCCTTTTTGCAGGACTTACCACAGCTTCCCAATGCAGACGTGGCAGATCTAAATAGTGAGGTGACCTTCGCAGAACTCACCACAGCCCTGGGACAGCTGAATACAGGGAAGGTCCCGGGAATCGATGGCATTCCAGTGGAGTTTTACAAAGAGTTCTGGGATATCATTGGTCTGGACTTGTTGGAAGTGTTTCGGTGGAGTTTCAAAACTGGTTTGTTACCTCAAAGCTGCCGTAGAGCTGTGATCACGCTGCTGCCGAAGAAGGGAGACTTGTGTCTCATTAAGAACTGGCGGCCAGTGTCTCTCTTATGCGCAGACTATAAAATTCTCTCTAAAGCCTTAGCCAACAGGATGGTCCAAGTTTTAGGGAGACTGGTGCATCCTGATCAGAATTACTGCGTGGCTGGCAGGTCCATTTTTAATAACATTTTTTTAATTCGGGACATTTTATCTACTGCAAAACTGTTTGGTTTTCGGACTGGTCTTATATTTCTCGACCAGGAAAAAGCTTTTGATAGAGTCAGTCACTCTTTTTTATGGAATACCATGAAGGCTTTTGGGTTTGGGGAATCTTTTATTAATTATATTCGATTGCTTTACAGTGACATTTCTGGTATAATTAAGGTCAATGGTGGTTTGTGCGCACCTTTCAGTGTCAGAAGAGGAGTCAGACAGGGCTGCTCTTTGTCCGGTATGTTGTATGCTCTGGCGTTGGAGCCTTTCCTGGTGCACCTGAGGAAGGTGCTGACTGGTCTCACCATCCCCAACTGCAACATGGACCCTGTGAAAGTCACTGCTTATGCTGATGATCTCGCAGTTGTCATCAAAGACCAGAAGGATTTGAACAAACTAACTGACAGTCTGCGGGATTACAGTAAAGCGTCATCGGCCAAAATTAACTGGAATAAAAGCAGTGCAGTGCTGGTTGGGAACTGGACAGGATGTAGTCCTCCTCGACTGGAAGGGGGTCTGCAGTGGACCACTGGGGGTTTCCTGTACTTGGGAGTCCATCTCGGAGATGACCACTACATCCAAAAGAACTGGGAGGGTCTGTTGGACAAGGTTACAGCTTGGCTCGCTAAGTGGAAGTGGATACTCCCTCAGTTATCTTATAGAGGACGGATGCTGGTAATTAATAACCTGGTGACCTCCAGCCTGTGGCACAAATGTATTTGTCTGCAACCTCCATCTGTGCTTGTTCAGCAGATACAAGAAGCAATCATGGATTTCTTTTGGAATGGTACCCATTGGATACGGAAGAGCGTTCTTTTCTTGCCGTTGGATGAAGGCGGACAAGGACTTATTGACATTACCAGCAGGATTGCTGCTTTCCGCCTTCAGACCATTCAGAAACTGCTGTACCCTGTTGAGCAGAGCCAGTGGATGAACTTGGCCGAACTTTTCTTTAAACAGGCCAGGCATATGGGACTTGGTAAAAGTTTACTACTCTGCCATTTTGATAAGATCGGGACTTTACATGTGCCAGAGTTTTATAAAAGCCTTCTAGCAGCGTGGCAACTGCTGTCGATCAAAAAGGACTGTGATGACCTTTCCTCTTTTTGGGTCCTTAATGAACCGCTGCTCTACAATCCTGCTGTTGGCACTGCTACAGGACTTTCTGAAAACTTTATTCATCATTTCATAATACATAGAATTACCACAATAAAGGACATAATTGACTGGGAAAATTACACTTGGAAAAGTGCACAGGTGGTAGCAGAGGAGACAGGAGTGCACTCAGTACGCCTCATGGAGAAGTTTCTGTGTCGGATACAATCATCACTGGACAGGGAATCCATGACACTCCTGCACAGAATGTTCACCTCACGATTGAAACCAAATGATGAAACACCTTTTCCAACGCTTACTGTATCTCCAGCTGTTGAACTGAGGGACAGTGAGACTGAAGTTTTAGCCTTACGTTCTCTTGAGGCGTTATCTCTGCCTACGGTGCCGGGGAAGCAGCTCTACAAGATCTGCGTGAAGGTGAACAACCTGGAACAGCTGAGGACACGTAGACACGACACACCTTGGAGAGACAAACTCGGAGCACCTCAAGGACTGAACCCCGCCTGGAGGTTGTTGTACAAGCCGCCATTGGCCAGTAGGATGGGAGACCTGCAGTGGAGGTTGGTGCATGGGATATTAGCGGTGAACTCCTTCTTATCGATTATATGTCCGGGGGTTTCTGATTGCTGTCCTTTTTGTGGTCTGCGGGAAACTGTGTTTCATGCTTTTATGTACTGTGAGAGACTCCAGAGCTTCTTTACTGTAATAGAAAGAATAGTAGAAGGGCTGGGGGTCCCGTATAATGGCATGGTGTTTGTGTTTGGGGTGAAATTACACGACAAACAAGAGAGAATATGAACTTAATTAATTTTATTATCGGACAAGCAAAACTGTCAATATGGAAGACCCGTAAAAACAAAATTACTGGGAGTGGGATTGAAGACGTTGTTGTTTTTTTTAGAAAAGTGTGTGAAAGTAGAATATTAGTGGATTTTAATTTTTATAAGTCTACAAATAATTTAGCACAGTTTAAAGAAGTGTGGTGCATAAATAATGTACTTTGTAAATGTGATGAAGATTATTATTTACAATTTGTGCTCTGATTTTGGTGTTTTGTTTTTTACTTATTTATAACTTTGGGATAATAAAGAATATGAAGGATAAGTGGGATTGGAGGGTGGAAACAATGGGAGGGATTAGATAAATATATATATAGATTTTATTCTAAAGAACAATTTGAGTATGTACTGTTTAGAAACTGAATATTCATAAATAGGAATGTGTGTATATGTTTGCTGTATGACTTAAGATTGAGTTTGGTTTACTGTTATGATTTATTTTCTGTGTTTATTCAATAAAGTTTGTTTTAAAAAAAAAAAAAAATATCTATCTATCTATCTATCTATCTATCTATCTATCTATCTATCTATCTATCTATACTAAGATTAAAATCTGTCTGTCTGTCTGTCTGTCTGTCTGTCTGTCTGTCTGTCTGTCTGTCTGTCTATCTATCTGTCTGTCTATCTATCTATCTATCTATCTATCTATCTATCTATCTATCTATCTATCTATCTATCTATCTATCTATCTATCTATCTATCTATCTATCTATCTATCTATCTATCTATCTATCTATCTATCTATCTATCTATCTATCTATCTATCTATCTATCTATCTATCTATCTATCTATCTATCCTGGCATCACTATGGTATGGTATGGTGACAAATCAATGGTGTCACTTCGGTGCCGATTTTGTGTTTTATTTTCTTTTCTTTTTTTTTAGATTGCACTTTGATGAGAAAAGCTGATGTTTATTTTTTGGCTGACAACTCTGGAAGAATTAGCAAAGATAGCTTTCAGTTGATGCATAGCTTTCTTCATGACGCCGTACAAGCGTTTCCACTGGGAGCTAATCAAGTTCAGGTTACAATTGTGACGTACACCGAGAATCCTGTCCTGTTAAGAAGGAGTTCTGAGAAGGATGATGTGCTGAAGCACATTCAGGGAATGAGACAGCATTTTGGAACAACCAACACTGGAAAAGCATTAAGTTACACCCTTCAACTGGTTGATAAAGCAAAACAAGTCCGGAACGTTCCCACATTCGTGCTGACCCTAACAGATGGAAAATCCATGGATGATGTAGACGTGTCGTCTAAGGCCCTAAGAAGTAAAAATGTCAAAACCTTTGCTATTGGAGTGAGTGGCGCCAATGACACTGAACTTCAGGTGATCGCAGGCTCCGATGACACGAGGTTCCACGTCCGCGACTTTAGCAAACTGAAGGATATTAAAAACGACGTTGTCCAACAAATTTGTCTGCCCGAGGGTAAGAGATTTTACTCCTTTGAATGCCCCTTATCAAGGAATTGTTTGACAATGCATGGTTAAAATTTGTTAATAATTGTTATTTTATGAAACCTGAAATTATTGAATAGTGTGGGTTGTTATGTCAAATATTAAAAATGTGTTTTGGAATCATTCAGAATGACACACACAGATAAAATGTTGGGGTCTTTGGCAGAGTCCCCATTTAATTCTTAGTGATTGTATATGGTACAAATGACCGTGTGGTCCGTTTTTAGGATTGTTCAGCCCAGAAGAGTGGCTACAGAGGACAGAGCTCCATCTCCTTCAGAGGCAGGTTTATAAATGAATGCTGACTGGTGGTGGGCGACACTCTTTTTGAAGTAATTCATGAGCACCAACAAATCAATTTAGTGGAGGTCAACGGGAGTGCTAAAGCGTAGAGCACAAGTCGTTATCAGGAGGATTAACTAAATAAGCACACGCCATTCTTTTGTTATTTTTCTGCAAAATCAGATACAAAAATGGCCATTGAGATGACCTTTGAACCTTTCACCAATTGACATTTCAAAGTCATAACCCCTAAGGCCACACCCCTGGCAACTGGGAACAGTGTCATGACAGCTGGATTTACAAAATGGTGGCACCTAAAGAAAAACAAAACGTGTCCATTGCAGTGTACCTGAAATAGTACGGTACTGAAGGGCTGAGGCCCTGAAAGGTGATCCCCAGATACTGGCGTACAAAAAAAAAATAAAATAGCAAGCTGATCACGGAAATACGTCTTTACAAAGAACAGACTGGGGGAAAGATGGCAGTGGTGTTGATTCTGAAGTCAATGAGGGGAAGGGGCAGGGGCAAGCACCCCAAACCCAGAAGTGACATCAGGCACCGTCAGACCGTAATTCTCCGGACCTGCGGAGGGAAGGAGAGGAGAATCGTTTTATTTATATATACCAGTAACGGCGCACTGCTGTAACGATAACGTGCAGTGAATACACTTGACTTGAGCATTCCTAGTTTTCAGACTCTTTCTTTCTCTGTACATTTATCATTCGTTTGCTCTGAGGTTGATGCGCTTGCTGTTTCCTGAGCAGCTCTTCTCTACCTAGCAGCCCACTTCTTCTCTTCTTTCTTTAGCATCTTTTCGTTTTAAAACTGATTAAGTCAGTATTTGTGTTGCAATTACTTAGTGCGTTTTCCTTAATTTTTCACTTAAGTCTTCAATCTGCCTCAAGAATGATTTAAGATATGAAGACGTAGAGGAAGTGATGGTGAAGGTGGTAGGGATGAGAACGGCGCCCGTACACATGAGCCACACGGCCTCCCAGCTGGCCACTACCGAGAGTTGATTCTACAATAAAATAAAATAAAAATAAAAAGAGGAATAACCTTGGACGTCTATCATCACCTCAAAAGTGGATAGTAGATGTCACATAGTATATGTGTACCAAATTTCAGGTCAGTAGGTCAAACGGTTTGCAAGCTACAGGTGATTTAAAATCCTGGACAGACAAAAGAACAGCCATGGCAGCGTATTATATAAAAAGATAAAGTTTGAAAAACATGTTTTATTAAATAGCAAATTAGTGTTTTTTCATGTTTGTAATAGTTAGTCTAATCCATGCGAAATTAATTTTGTAACGAGACACACGTATGAAGCCTGGTGGCCTCCTTAGCATTAGCATTTTTTCTTGAAAAAACACATAAAAAGCATTGCATTTATTGGTTTGAAAAGTGACATATTTATTAAATCTGATCTTTCTAGTGTAAATTGTGCAAAACACTAAAAGTATAAAGTCAGAAGTGTAGAAAGCATAATAATGATACAAATAATAATAATAAATAATAACTGTAATGCCAGTACAGTGCTGTATATACTGCCCAAACATGTCGTTTATGTGGTATATCGTAAAACGCAGTGAAATAATAATACTTTACATTTATATAGCGCTTTTCTCACTACTCAAAGCCTTGCTCAAGGGCCCCAACAGAGCAGAGTCCCTATTGGCATTTACGGAATTCGAACTGGCAACCTTCCGATTGCCAGTGCAGATCCCTAGCCTTAGAGCCACCACTCTGAAACACACAATCCAACGTCACAGTCGGGACAATAGTAGCTTAATTCCTTGCGGAGTTTCTTTCCACACTGATAAGCTTTTGAACAGCACGTGCAACTGACACGAGCGTCACTTTCGGATTCATCAGAATCTCTTCAGATTTCACTGTCCGTTTCAATTTAACTGCCTGAAGACACATTCACTTCATCGTCACTGCTCGTATCACCATCAAGAGTGTGCATCACCTGGGTTGCTGAAAAACGTTTTTTTTACGATATGCCATTATGAGGCTAGAAGAAGACAACAACAACAACAATAACATTTATTTTTATAGCACATTTTCATACAAAAAAAGTAGCTCAAAGTGCTTTACATATTGTAGAAAAGAAAAATAAAAGACAAAGTAAGAATTAAAATGAGACAACATTAATTAACATAGAATAAGAGTAAGGTCCGATGGCCAGGGGGGACAGAAAAAAAAAAAAGAAAACTCCAGACAGCTGGAGAAAAAATAAAATCTGCAGGGGGTCTAAGGCCACGAGACCACCCAGTCCCCTCTGGGCATTCTACCTCACATAAATGAAATAGTCCTTTTTGTATTTAGGGTTCTCACGGAAGGACTTCATGATGATGGTCATGCAGACTTCTGGCTTTTAATCCATCAATGAAGACGTGCCTGCACCATTGCCCGGGTAACACTTGAGGCTGTCACTTACAAAAGACACGCTTACAGTGCATCCAGAAAGTATTCCCAGCGCTTCATCACTTTTTCCACATTTTGTTATGTTACAGCCTTATTCCAAAATGGATTCAATTCATTTTTTTCCACAGAATTCTACACACAACACCCCATAATAACAACGTGAAAAAAGTTTACTTGAGATTTTTGCAAATTTATTAAAAATAAAAAAACTGAGAAATCCCATGTCCATAAGTATTCACAGCCTTTGCTCAATACTTTGTTGATGCACCTTTGGCAGCAATTTCAGCCTCAAGTCTTTTTGAATATGATGTCACAAGCTTGGCACACCTATCCTTGGCCAGTTTGGCCCATTCCTCTTTGCAGCACCTCTCAAGCTCCATCAGGTTGGATGGGAAGCGTCGGTGCACAGCCATTTTAAGATCTCTCCAGAGATGTTCAATCGGATTCAAGTCTGGGCTCTGGCTGGGCCACTCAAGGACATTCACAGAGTTGTCCTGAAGCCACTCCTTTGATATCTTGGCTGTGTGCTTAGGGTCGTTGTCCTGCTGAAAGATGAACCGTCGCCCCAGTCTGAGGTCAAGAGCGCTCTGGAGCAGGTTTTCATCCAGGATGTCTCTGTACATTGCTGCAGTCATCTTTACCTTTATCCTGACTAGTCTCCCAGTCCCTGCCGCTGAAAAACATCCCCACAGCATGATGCTGCCACCACCATGCTTCACTGTAGGAATGGTGCCAGGTTTCCTCCAAACGTGACGCCTGGCATTCACACCAAAGAGTTCAATCTTTGTCTCATCAGACCAGAGAATTTTCTTTCTCATGGTCTGAGAGTCCTTCAGGTGCCTTTTGGCAAACTCCAGGTGGGCTGCCATGTGCCTTTTACTAAGGAGTGGCTTCCGTCTGGCCACTCTACCATACAGGCCTGATTGGTGGATTGCTGCAAAGATGGTTGTCCTTCTGGAAGGTTCTCCTCTCTCCACAGAGGACCTCTGGAGCTCTGACAGAGTGACCATCAGGTTCTTGGTCACCTCCCTGACTAAGGCCCTTCTCCCCGATCGCTCAGTTTAGATGGCCGGCCAGCTCTAGGAAGAGTCCTGGTGGTTTAGAATTTCTTCCACTTACGGATGATGGAGGCCACTGTGCTCATTGGGACCTTCAAAGCCGCAGAAATTTTTCAGTAACCTTCCCCAGATTTGTGCCTCGAGACAATCCTGTCTCGGAGGTCTACAGACAATTCCTTTGACTTCATGCTTGGTTTGTGCTCTGACATGAACTGTCAACTGTGGGACCTTCTATAGACAGCTGTGTGCCTTTCCAAATCAGGTCCAGTCAACTGAATTTACCACAGGTGGACTCCAATGAAGCTGCAGAAACATCTCAAGGATGATCAGGGGAAACAGGATGCACCTGAGCTCAATTTCGAGCTTCATGGCAAAGGCTGTGAATACTTATGTACATGGGATTTCTCAATTTTTTTATTTTTAATAAATTTGCAAAAACCTCAAGTAAAGTTTTTTCACGTTGTCATTATGGGGTGTTGTGTGTAGAATTCTGAGGAAAAAAATGAATTGAATCCATTTTGGAATAAGGCTGTAACATAACAAAATGTGGAAAAAGTGATGAAGCGCTGTGAATACTTTCCGGATGCACTGTATGTCATTTCCCAAGCAACGCTCGGCACTAACACAGTTAACGCTTTTACAGCCCAAGTAATCCTTGGGTCTAACGCTTACGTGAGACATGTCTGTATAGTTGCCTGAGTGATGCTGGGGACTAATGCTTCTAGCTCTGATTTTACAGCCTGAGTGATGCTCGGGTCTAACGCTAAGGAGGTTAAAGCTGCTCACAAGGTGGTCTAAGCTGGTATTCCACTTTGTTCGCTTACTCCGACTCCCAGAATCACGCTGCAACTACACGTTGTCTTAGTCTTGATCTGCTGCTAGTCCACAGCACTGGGACACACTGCAATGGCGCTGAACCTGAAAATTCATCTTCTTACCGTAAATATGTTTTAATACTAGATCAACACGTAATCATCCCAAACTCCTAGCATACTGCAACTAACACATTGGTGTCACGGAAAAATGCTAATAAATCACAAGAACCTCAATTTTAGTTTACAATTCAGTATTCCTTGAGCATTAAAACCCCAGAAAAGACACATAAATCGCCAGGATCCATTCAGGATGAGGTGCAAAAATGAACGAAAAGCTGGAAATCGTAACAATCACCGCCTTCATGCTTCACTTTGTTGTATTCTAACATTGTTATGCATCTTCTGGGAATATTCCTCTCACGCTAACGTACGTTTTTTTACGTTTGTTTATTTTTTCTTTTCCAGTTTGCAAGAAGGCTGAAGCTGATATCATGTTCTTGCTTGATGGCTCCGGAAGCATCGAATCGGAGGATTTCCAAAAAATGCTCAATTTTGTGGAAAGACTCATGAAGAAGATAAGCGTTAAGAATGGCCACACAAGGTTTGGGGCCGTGCAGTACAGTGACGTCCAAAGAGAAGAGTTTCAGTTATCCAAAGATGTGAACGGCCACGTCACGAGTCTGAAGAACATGCACCAGCTCGGCGGGGGAACCCTGATTGGCAACGCACTGACTTTTATAGACCCATATTTTCAAAAATCAAAAAAGGAACGACCCTACGTCGACAGGTTCCTGGTCGTAATCACTGATGGGGAGTCTCAAGATGAAGTCACTGCTCCGGCGTTGGCTTTGCGGAATAATAACATTCAGATCTCCTCCATTGGCATTGGGCAGGTTAATTTTAATCAGCTGGTGAACATAAGCGGCTCTCAACACCGAACATTTTACATCCACAATTTTGATGGCTTAAGTAAGACCTTTGAAAGCATTCTTTCAACTCTTTGCACAAGTCAAGGGGGTAAGTCCAAGTTAGTGGCATAAAATATTCAGTAAATTATGAAATATGACATGTAAGTTGAATGTGCGATCACACAAAACATTGACGTGTTGTGGGCTTTTGCATATTGGTTTTCATGCTTAGAAAAGCTTTTATTTGCTCCTTTAGCTTTCATCATCTAGTATATCACATTTTTGATGGAATATTTTAATATGAACTGTATGTTTACATTTTTCCAGAAGGCACAATATGATTGGCTCCTTATCTTATAATGAGGGGGACTGTCCTCTGTGCAGACATAAACCCCTAAAACATGGGGTGGCTGGTGTTGCTCCCAGTGAGCAACCTGGGGGCTGTAGTCCTGGTGAGCAGCCCTGCTGGAGTACTTGGGGACCACAAGGTGGCACTGCAGAGGGAGGTCATCTTCTGCTTAAAGAGATCACTCTGTCTATCGACATTGGGGAGACGTTGGGGCACTGGAAGTACTCCCGGGTCCAACACAAACGGAGCAGCTCTGCATTCCCCTATGGGTGATTGGAGTCGGGAGGATGTGGATGACAGTTGTTGGGTGGGGATGAGAAGAAGAATAAAGAGAGATAAAGAACAGAAACTTTCTATTGTGTAGAGACTGTGTAGAGAAGCCCATTCAGAGATCCCTCATTACAAATAAATCCTTATTTGAATCAGGGACTTGGTTCTGTGCAATTGTGTCTGGCATTCAGGGTACTATTACACCCTCTACCGGTCACCACATGTATTTCCTTGGCAGATTCCCTTATCCAAGTAAGCATTAGTCCGGTTGACTATTTGGGAGCAAGTGTGACAGGACAAGGTAACAAAAACGGACCATCACAAGTGAAGAGCTTAGAACAAAACGCAAGCGAGTTGCACTTCTGTGGCTTAGTTAGGAAGAAGTTTTACCAAACAAAAAGGTCTTCAAAAGCCTCATAGATAGATGGATGGATAGATAGATAGATACTTCATTAATCCCAAGGGGAAATTCACATACTCCAGCAGCAGCATACTGATAAAGAACAATATTAAATTAAAGAGTGATAACAATGCAGGTATAACAGACAGACAATAACTTTGTATAATGTTAACGTTTACCCCCCTGGTGGAATTGAAGAAGTGTGGGGGAGGAACGATCTCCTCAGTCTGTCAGTGGAGCAGGACGGTGACAGCAGTGTGTTGCTGAAGCTGCTCCTCTGTCTGGAGATGATCCTGTTCAGTGGATGCAGTGGATTCTCCATGATTCACAGGAGTCTGCTCAGCGCCCTTCGCTCTGCCACAGATGTCAGACTGTCCAGCTCTGTGCCTACAATAGAGCCTGCCTTCCTCACCAGTTTGTCCAGGCGTGAGGCGTCTTTCTTCTTAATACTGCCTCCCCAGCACACCACCGTGTAGAAGAGGGCGCTCGCCACAACCGTCTGATAGAACATCTGCAGCATCTTATTGCAGATGTTGAAGGACGCCAGCCTTCTAAGGAAGTACAGGCGGCTCTGTCCTCTCTTGCACAGAGCATCAGTATTGGCAGTCCAGTCCAGTTTATCATCCAGCTGCACTCCCAGGTATTTATAGGTCTGCACCCTCTGCACACAGTCACCTCTGATGATCACGGGGTCCATGAGGGGCCTGGTCCTCCTAAAATCCACCACCAGCTCCTTGGTTTTGCTTGTGTTCAGGTGTAGGTGGTTTGAGTCGCACCATTTAACAAAGTCCTTGATTAGGTCCCTATACTCCTCCTTCTGCCCATGATAGCAGTGTCGCCAGTGAACTTTTGCATGTGGCAGGACTCCGAGTTGTATTGGAAGTCCGATGTATATAGACTGAACAGGACCGGAGAAAGTCCAGTCCCCTGTGGCGCTCCTGTGTTGCTGACCACAATGTCAGACCTGCAGTTCGCAAGACGCACATACTGAGGTCTGTCTGTAAGATAGTCCACAATCCATGCCACCAGGTATGAATCTACTCCCATCTCTGTCAGCTTGTCCCTAAGGAGCAGAGGCTGGATGGTGTTGAAGGCACTAGAGAAGTCCAGAAACATAATTCTTACAGCACCACTGCCTCTGTCCAAGTGGGAGAGTGATCGGTGTAGCATGTAGATGATGGCATCCTCCGCTCCCACCTTCTCCTGGTATGCGAACTGCAGAGGGTCGAGGACGTGGCGGACCTGTGGCCTCAGTTAGTGAAGCTGCAACTGCTCCATGGTCTTCA
The DNA here is from genome assembly GCF_900747795.2 of Erpetoichthys calabaricus. Classification (NCBI taxonomy): domain Eukaryota; kingdom Metazoa; phylum Chordata; class Cladistia; order Polypteriformes; family Polypteridae; genus Erpetoichthys; species Erpetoichthys calabaricus. The sequence continues at coordinate 3,731,813 of NC_041406.2, forward strand.
TCACATGTGACGTCAGAGCGACAGGCCGGAAGTCATTCAGCTCACTTGAAAGTCCAATAGACAGTTGCAGTGTGGTCAGTGGAGGATCTCAAATCACAAATCAACTGAATCATTCCATTTGGACTTGGACAGCATACAGACTTGAGCAGATATGTGTCAGATGAAATTTAATGGAAGTAAAAGTAAAGTATTACATGTAGGGAATAAAATTGTGAGGCTTGAATGCTCAGAATTAAGGGGGAGGATGAATGCAGACAGATACAGAAATGTCCTTGAAGAAAACCTGCCCCAGAGTGCACCCCACCTCAGACTGGAGCGATGGTTCAAGGACCCAAAGCATTCATGGAAGGTCTGAAAACTCAAAGTCCACCTTATGAGAAGGGCTTAGGAGGCGTAGTGGACTTGACACGATCAACTGGCAAGACAGTGTTCAGAAGCCATTATGAAGGCGAACAGACTGTCAGGTTATATAGCGCCCTGATGTGTGGAGTACAAGTCACAGGAGGTTCTACTCAAGCTTTATAACACACTGGTGAGGCCTCATCTAGAGTCCTGTATTCAGTTTTGGTCTCCAGTCTACAAAAGGGACATAGCAGCACTAGAGAAAGTCCAGAGAAGAGCAACTAGGCTGATTCCAGGGCAACAGGGGATGAGTTATGAATATATATATGTGCAGGAGATGAAGAGGAGACCTGAGTGAAGTGTTCAAAATTATGAAGGGAGTTAGGCCAGTGGATCGAGATGGTGATTTTTGTGGAAGAGACTGGAATGCCCCGGTTTAAACAATGGAACAGGAGAAAGCGTCAGTCATTATTCTTTATCTAAATCTTGCAAGAGGCAACAGCATATCTTAATAGCAAGTGTAGCAAAGGAAAAGAGCATCCTCTGTGCTATATTGATACAATTCATCGATTAGATCACAATTCTATGGAATTCATTATATAATCAGATTGGTTATGCCCAGTTGTTAACTGGACAGGACAAACATTGATACCTTAAATAACCACAATTAACTCATCCACTGGGTTGATTTGGGAGTTTGCAGCTTCTCAAGAGAATTAAAAGTACACTCCGTGCACAGGATGCATGTTCATGTTTATGTTTCCTAAGTTTGCCATCAACAAGAAACTTAGCACATAACGATACAACAATGATTAGATCTTAAAATATAACATTGTCCTTTTAAGCTTTATATAAAAATAACTAAAATGCATTTAAATAAAATAACAACTTCAGCCTTTAAGCATAAGCTCAGAAGGATATGAGACTCAGCTCATGTTTGGTGCACATTGGACCAGGGTTCAAAATTCAACTCTTACACTTTAAAATGAGTTCATCAAGACCATGGGGACACAGTTGGAAACTTGTTAAGGGTAAATTTCACACAAACATAAGGAAGAGGACCATAGAGACTTGGAATAAGTGACCACATAGTGTGGTGGACGGTAGGATTCTAAGAACATTCAAAACTCAACTTGATGTTGTTTTGGTGGAATTAGGCAGCAGATTGGATTGGCAGACTGCGGTGGGCTGAACGGCCCGTCCACATCAAAAGTTTTTCTAACATTTGAATTTAACTTGGGTAGCGTTTTGAATTCATTGTTGAGTGACCCTATTTCTTCTGTTTGTTTCTCTCCTAGAATGTTCAAGGCTTGGCATGGCCGACGTCATGTTTTTAGTTGACTCCTCGGGGAGCATCGGGGATGCCAATTATCTTTTGATGAAGAATTTTATGATTTCCTTAGTTAATCACTCAGATATTGGCAGAGATAAGGTGCAGATTGGAGCCATGATATATAGTGCTGAACCTGAGAAAGGCTTCTTATTGAACGACCATCTGAGTAAGAGTTCTGTCACTACTGCGATCCTCAGTCTGAGATACATGGCAGATACCACATACACAGCCAAAGCCCTCAACTTCTCCAAAGATTTTCTGGAAGAGTCATTTGGGGGCCGCAGAAATCAAAATGTCAAACAACTTCTCATTACCATCACTGACGGCGAGTCCCACGACAGAGAAAAACTGGAGGACACAGCCAAGTACATCAGAGACCAAGGAATTGACACATACGCGGTTGGAATAAAGGAGGCAAAGATAGAAGAACTTCGGATCATCGGAGGCAAAGCCGAAAACTGGTTTTATGTAGACAATTTCGATAAGCTGGAAGACCTGCAACAAAAATTTTCTGAAATAGTATGCAGTAACACTCCAACAAGTGAGTATCATGCTGGCTTTAAACTTCATAAGTGACAGCAGGTTATGACAATACAGTAGAAAGAGAATCTCTGTCATTGGAACAATTTACTTAAAGAATTCACTCAGCCTTCTTCTTCTTCCTTTTCATTTGTTCCCACTTCTTTGTGAGTTTAATGTGTTTCATCAACCGTCTGTTCGGTCCTGCACCTCATCCCCAGTCAGACTCTTTTCCTTCAGATCTTCTTTCACTTTATCCATCCACCTCCACTTTGGCCTCCTTCACTTTCTCTTCCATTCCCATCATCACACTTTTGACCACATCTACATTCTCTCTCCTCATCAGACGTTCACACCACTTCATCCTATGTTCCTGGACTTTCTTAGATGTCTCTCCCACTTCTGTTATACCTCTGATTGTCTCATTTCTTATTCTGTCCTTCTTTGTGACTCCACACATCCATCTCCACCTTTTCATTTCTCTCATATCCACCTTCTTCTCCTGCTGTGCCCCCTTGACTGCCCGTGTCTCAGCTCCATCCATTATTGCTTGTCTTACCACTCATTACCTTTAACCAGTCACCTTAATCCTTCAGTCATTCAGTACTCCTGATCCCTTCTTCCAATTGTTCCATCCAGACTGCACTCTTTGAGTTATCTCTGCATCTGCTTTATCATCTTGGTCCACCACTGATCCTAGATATTTAATCTTCTCTCTTTTCAAGAGCTCCCCCTGCAGGCTAACTTCTGAATCATGACCATCATTAAACCTCAGATTTTCTGTCTTCTACTTTCTATTTAACTTCCAGAGCTCCTCTCCACTTTCTCTTTTCTGGTGCTACACAACACAAAGCCTGCATTGGGGGATTGGACTTTTATCCTAACACATACATAAGCAGATCAAAGAGATATGGACTTCATGAAGACCCCTGGTGCAGACCTCCTCTAGCGGGGACCTTTTCTGTTACAGTGTTACCCCAACACTGCTTGTAACCCGAGTCCTTACTCCCTCAGACATATCCTTGACAACCCTCACACACTTCTCTAGTCCTCCTTTCCCTCTTGTGCACCTCCAGACCTCTTGACGTGGCACCTTCTCCAAATCAGTAACCAAATATGCAGACCTCTGTTTCTCTCGATGCTTCTTTATGAGCTGTCTCAATGCAAAGACTGCATCAGTTGTTTGTCTCCCTGGCATTAAACCAAACTACTCCTCCCATCTGGTGGTCTCTTCCCTAAGCCTTCTCTCTATAATCCTTTCCCAAATGTTCATTGTGTGTGACGTCAGCTTTATCCCTCTATAGTTTCCACAGTCCTAAACATTGCATTTCTCCTTATTAATGGGTCCAATCCCAGTGTTCCTCCACTCCTCTGGTATTACTCCTGTTCATAGATCTTCTGCACAACACATCTACTCCCTCTTCTCCTAAACTCTTGCACAATTCTGCTGGTATTCCATCCGGTCCTGTTGTCTTTCCATTTTTCATTGTTTTCACTGATTCTTTGACTTCCTTCAGTCCATCTTTATTCTGAATAGAAGCCCTAAAACTTCAACTCCCATAGGAGACAACAGTGCCATTCAGTTGTTATGTATTAGGACTTCAGCAGCAGCTGCCAAATGTAAGATAATAAGAAGCAGAAGATCATTAAACACTTGGTAAGTTATAACCGTACCGTCACAATTTATTGTTTTATTATCCAATACTTTGAACCGCCCTGAAACCGATTAAAGAGACACTTAATATCGAAGACTTGTTTGGCAGGCTCCATGATTTTTTATTTTTTGCTTTTTTTCTTTCAGCTTGCAAAACTGAAGTTGACATTGTGTTTCTTCTTGATGGCTCAGGAAGCATTGTGGAAACTGATTTTAAAAGAATGCAAACTTTCACTAAGGACATCTTGGAAAATTTCCTCTCGGAAAGTAATCAGGTTGGTGTGGCACAGTTTAGCAGCTTTTATTCAGAGGAGTTCCCACTAACATTTCTGAAAAGCAGAGCAGCCTTCGCTAAGATCGATTCAATACATAAGCATGGCGGTGGCACCGAAATAGGCAAAGCTCTTCGTTCCATCAAACCTCTATTCACCAACGAGAAGGGCAGTCGGAAGAATAAAGGAGTTCAGCAGATTCTGATCGTCATCACAGATGGAGATTCCCAAGATTCGGTGGAGGAACCGGCGAGAGATTTGAGAAATGACAACATTTTCGTGTACGCCATAGGAATAGGAGCCGTTAAACAAAAGCAGCTGGACCTCATATCCAGCACACCTGAAACAACGTACAGAGTGCAGAATTTTATGGAGCTGTCGAATATCAAGAAACGGGTAACCCGTGACATTTGTGACCAGCCAGCCAAACCATCAAGTAAGTAAAGTCATTTCATTTTAAACGAGTAGTGTGATGTGTAGATAAAGAACAAACAGGAAGGCAGCTGTCTTTTAAAATGGAATCAGTAATCCCACTGGAAATAAAGAAAATGGAGATTGTGATTAACCAGAGCATTGGACTGACTTACCAAAGAGACCACAGACAGTCTCACTTTGGCTGAAAGTGGCTCTGTTTTAATTTTTTGTCGTATTTGTTTTTTCTGTAATTTATCCAAATCCAATTCTGTAAGAGTGTTCACGCACAGCAGATTCACAAAGTCTTCAGACCCTTCACTTTCTGCACACTTCATTCAGGTGTAGATTTCATTTTCAATGGAGACATTCATCATTTTTGTCCATCAGTCTGCACCCAGTGACTCATAATGACAAAGTGAACCCACGTTTATGGAAAGGTTTGCCAATTTATTCAAAATCAAAAATGGAAAGCTCTCCTTCCTAGAAGTATTCAGACCCTTCTCTGTAGCTCTCCAGACTGTGGTCAGGTCCATCCAGTTTGCTTTAATTCTCCTTGAGATGTTTCCAGAACCTGACTGGAGTCCACCAATGGGAAACTGAAATGACTGGACATCGTTTAGAGAAGCATCCGTAGGACCTGTGTAGAGAAGGTCCCACAATTCACACTGCAGGTCAGGACAAAAACCAGGCCATGAAGTCCAAGGAACTCTCTGTAGTGAGGAAAGCTCAGGGCAAGGGGACAAAACTATTTTTAAATTTCCTGGAGCACAGTGGCCACAACAATTGTGAGATGGAAGAAGTTTGCAACGACCAGGATTCTTCCCAGAGTTGGGCCAAACTGAGTAACCGGGCAAGAAGGGCCTGGTCTGGGTTAGGGGTAGGGTTAGCTGTAACCAAGAATTTAATGGTGTTATGGCCAACCGAAAGGCCTAGGGGTATATAAGTAGGCCGCACACAAGTGAGAAAGAGAGGGAGACAAACCACAGGAAAAAATTAAACCAGCTAAATAAAAACAGACTCCATTTACTGTCAAAAAGGAAAAAAAACTCGCAATAATGGAGAAAGTTACACAAAACAAAAACAAGGTGAACAACATTAACATAGATAGATAGATAGATAGATAGATACTTTATTAATCCCAAGGGGAAATTCCCATACTCCAGCAGCAGCATACTGATAAAAAAAACAATATTAAATTAAAGAGTGATAACAATGCAGGTATAACAGACAATAACTTTATATAATGTTAACGTTTACCCCCCACGGGTGGAACTGAAGAGTCGCATAGTGTGGGGTCTCCTCAGTCTGTCAGTGGAGCAGGACGGTGACAGCAGTCTGTCGCTGAAGCTGCTCCTCTGTCTGGAGATAATCCTGTTCAGTGGATGCAGTGGATTCTCCATGATTGACAGGAGTCTGCTCAGCGCCCGTCGCTCTGCCACGGATGTCAAACTGTCCAGCTCCATGCCTACAATAAAGCCTGCCTTCCTCACCAGTTTGTCCAGGCGTGAGGCGTCCCTCTTCTTTATGCTGCCTCCCCAGCACACCACCGTGTAGAAGAGGGCGCTCGCCACAGCCGTCTGATAGAACATCTGCAGCATCTTATTGCAGATGTTGAAGGACGCCAGCCTTCTAAGGAAGTATAGTCGGCTCTGTCCTCTCTTGCACAGAGTATCAGTATTGGCTGTCCAGTCCAATTTATCATCCAGCTGCACTCCCAGGTATTTATAGGTCTGCACCCTCTGCACACAGTCACCTTTGATGATCACGGGGTCCGTGACGGGCCTGGTCCTCCTCAAGTCCACAACCAGCTCCTTGGTTTTGCTGGTGTTTAGTTGTAGGTGGTTTGAGTCGCACCATTTAACAAAGTCCTTGATTAGGTTCCTATACTCCTCCTCCTGCTCACTCCTGATGCAGCCCATGATAGCAGTGTCAAATCTACACAAAATTTACACAGCTAGATACACGCTATCCACATTTATCACATAGATGGCTAGCTCACAACATTTACATTTCTTTAATGAGCAACAAGAAACAAAAACCCAAGGCCAGACCACCTAACCCTAACTCTCCATACCTTGCTCTGTCCTTCTCCTCTCACACTCTCTCTCTTTCTAACCTAAAACCCAAAGCAACTTCTTTTACAGATCTACACCCCACCCACAACCCAGGTGATTTCTTAACAATGGGCAACTCAATAAGTGGGTAATTAGGGCAGGACTCAATTACGTCAACAGCACCAAATTAGAGTAGAGTTTAACAAAAAGATCTAGAGTAGGTTGTAACAAATGGTCACTCTAACAGAGCTTCAGGAACCCTCTGCAGAGAAGAGAGAACCTGTCAGAAGGAAAACCATCTTGGCAGCACTCTATCAATTAGGCGTTTATGGTAGAGGTGGTAGACGGAAACCCACTCTTGAGTTAAAGGCTTGTGACCGCACACTTGGACTCTCAGGGCCTGAGGTAAAAGATTCTCTGGTCTGATGAGACTCTTTGGGCAGAACTTCATGTTTGGTGAAGACCAGGTACTGCTCATCAACCGCCTGATACCATCCCTATGGTGAAGCATGGTGGTGGTAGCATCTTGCCATGAAGTTGCAGGGAAACTGGTCAGAAAGCCTTCTCTAGAGTGCACGCCACGTTCTACTGGCACAACGGTTCAGTGACCAAAAGCAAACAGCCAAGACAACACTGGAGTGGCTCTGGGACAAGTCACTGACTATCCATGGGTTACCAGCTAAAGCCCAAACTTAAACCGCAAAGAACATGAGTGAAGAGACCCTAAGATGGCAGATTACAGACACATCACATCCAATCTAATGGAGCTTGAGAGGACCTGCTGGGACGAATGGGATAAAATGAACAAGATCAGGTATGCAAACCTTGAATACTTCTAGGAATGAGATTTTAGTTTTTGATTTTCAATAAATTTGCAAACCTTTCTGAACACGTTCTCTGCTTGTCATGTTGGGTTATTGAGTGTAGATCAGTGGACAAAGATGGTAAATTTAACCATATAAAATGAAATCTACAGCACAATAAAGTGTACAGAAAGTGATGCAACGTGAAGACCTTCTGAACTCTCAGGTCAGGGTGGTAAAAATCCTGAAAAGCAAACCAAGAGCTTTATGTGCTGTGCAACAGGTACGTGTCCTTTCTTATTCTTGATACGTAGACTGTTGGAAGTTTGACGTTCTCGCCAGGTATCTGTGTCCATTCAGTGTAACATCTCAGCGGATTCTCACATTTGTTTACATGTGCTGTGAAATTCTCTTTCAGATTGCACTTTGGATATCGTGGTTGGCTTTGACCTTACACGCAATGTACAACAATCTTCCCTGTTTGCCAACCAGGATAATCTGAAGGCTCTTCTACCTGAGATTTTAAGAACTATCTCCTCCATTAAAAATCTCAGTTGCATTCCAGGATCTCAGCCAAGAATCAGTTTTGGATTTCAGGTTCCAGATGCGCAGCAGGAATATGAATTTTCATTCAAACTTTATACAGAAGACATGTTTCCAGAATTAGAGAAAATGATAATCAGAGGAGGAGCCAAATTAAACGTACAGTTCTTAAACACGTTATGGGACAGGTTTGACGAACAAGCAGAGACCGTGTCCAAGGTGGGTATGTCAACGAGATCGGGATGGCACATTTACATTTGTGTGTAAACATGTAACCACCGAGATGAACCAGGTGGGCTCCTAGTATGGCAGAAATTGGAGGGTGGCATTGTTATGAACAATACAACCTTCACTTATGAACACTCAGAATCAATACCACTGTCCGATTATGTTGGCTTATATTTTTTCCGTGTACTACTGATGTTTGGTCTTAATGTTTGACAACCTAGATGTTGTCTTCAAAAATCCAAGTTTGCACTATACTCAGCTTCTCTGTGTTTATTAATTTCCTTCAAATGCTGATTCGCAGTTCTAATTTTGTTCTCATGGGCGCCGACATGCCATAAATGTGGGGATGGGGTTTATAACATAGTTAATAATCCAACAATAACACAAACAACAACCAAAACATTAATAATAATAATACGAGGGATGTTCAAAACATTTCCGTACTTTTATATTTTCGTTGGAAACGGTGAAGGTGGGAGGAATAGTGATTGGTCGTTTCTAAGAGTGTCATGTGACTAGTTCTGTCTGGCAAGCCAGCTGCCCTTGCCATTTAGTTATAAGAGTTGTCACCCTGTGGTGAAGATGGCTGCCAAACTTATAAATTGCACCAAAGAGGAGAGGTGTTCTGTCGTACGCTTTTTTGTGGGTAGAAGGTGTGCCGGGAACACAAATTCATCTCCACATGTGTGCTCAGTAATGTGGATAAAGTTCCTTCTCGTAAAGTCATCTACGACTGGATTGAAATGGCCGTACTAGTGTGATGGTTGCAGAGCGCTCCGGACGTCCAGCTACAGCCACGACCACGAGGAATGCACCCTTTGCATCAGTGGCTACGCACTCAACCAAAAACATTTTTTGATGATGGCATTAAAAAGTTGGTACGACGCTGGGAAAATTGCATCGCAAAGGAAGTTGACTATGTAGAAAAGTGATGTCATTTGTTTTTGAAATTCTTAATAAATATTGTTAAAAAATAAAAAGTGCGGAAACTGTTTGAACGCCCCTCGTAATAATAATCCTGAAACTGTTGTAGCATAAAAGACACAGACATGGCAAAAAAACAAAACACAATCGAAATGGCCACAGGACTGGAGCTCTTGAGCGCGTTGCTAAAGGCTGATTTAATTCCAACTATAACACTCTCCCAAATGGGCTTATATTAAAACTTGGCAAATATCGCTCTCCATTGTCCACCACCACCATCTATGAGATTTGCACTTGGCACGCTAACAAAGGTTTTTCATAGTCCATGGGTCGCTGAAAGAAACTCTCTGAAGTCGTGCACTGATTGGGTAATCATAGTCTGTTATTTGTATACGTGAGGATCCAGTGAATAAGAATTATGGGTAAATGTTTACACTTTATCAAACAATGCAAAAACAACTATGCACTAAAACGTTTCCCCTTATATTCCCCATCTCCTGGGTGCCCACTGACTGCTGCGGAGCTAAAAAGAATTAAATTGTGTGCACTGTGCACTGGCACGGGCAACAAAGCCAGTAAGAGACTAAACAGTTAAAACAACCCCTGGTGGGGTAAGGCAGATGGGGAGAGAAACAAATTGGCATCACTAAACACACATTTGCTGTTCACTGCTAAGTCGAAACCCCTAAATCAGGGGTGCCCACACTTTTTTAGTTTTAAAATGACCAGATCGAAATGATCTACCTACATTAAAAATGCTATATACAGTTGACCCTTGATATACGACCATCCTGACATGCGGACAACTTGCTTTATGACCAAAATGTTTGTTTTGAATTACGACCAACGTCTTGCGTTACGACCTGAATGCGGTCACGTGTATCCGCTTGTGCGATTGTAAACAAACAGCCGAGAGCGTTTGTAAGCGTCAGTCGGAGCCCAGATACATGTGTTTGTGGACGTAATTTCGGTCAATGAAGTGATTTATATAATTTATTTCGATAATTGCTAAGGAAGGAAGAGAAGGTAACGAAGGTAAAGAAAGCGATCACAATCGAAACAAAGAAGGAAATTGTGCAGAAATATAAGAGTGGTGTGCATGTGACCGATCTTGCTAATATGTACAGCATGTCGAAATCCATCATCTCGACAATTTTACAAAGAAAAGATTTGTATAAGGAGGCCCCTTCCAAACAATAACCACCTTCCATTTCATTCCATTCTCCTCCTCCTCCCTTCCTGCAACCCAAAGATGTCAAATTAAATGGTGAGTACAATATGAAACTGTTGTTTCTGGCAGGCTAGGCACTTTTTATAACTTTTTGGTTAGTACAATAGAAAAATTATTGGTGTTTTGGTAAATTATGCACATTATACAACCCTTTTGTATTATGAAAAGGTTAAGTAAGTGTTGCTGTGGGAGGTTCGGAACACATTATGGGTATTTTCATTATTTCTTATGGGAAAAATGGTCTTCACTTACAACCAACTTGAATTACAACCAGCCCACGCGAACAAATTGAGTTCGTAAGTCAAGGATCCACTGTATATATACACAGTATATATATATATATTGTAACAAAGGCGCTATATAGGCGCCCGACCCGACACAGATGGACACAGAGGCACATATGAAACTAACAAAGACTTTTATTTTCTTCACCCGTGGGCGCACATCTTCCCCGTGACCCACAGGCAATACACAGTCCATAAAGCACTTGTCACACACACCAACAGTTTCTCCCTTTTACCACCACTCCTCTTCAAGCTTCGTCTCCTTCCTCCCAACTCTGGCTCCTCGAGTGGTGGTGGCTGGCCATTTTTACATCCCACCCGGAAGTGTTCCAGGTGCTTGACCACCTGGTCCTAATTGCCCTTCCGGGTGGGGCTGAAGATACGTCCAGCTGGGTTGCTGACTCCATGCAGCTCCCCCTAGAGGCCATCCGAGCCCCCAACCAGGCTGTGGAGGAACTCCATCTCCCATGGAGCCATGCGACGGGTTGGGGAATCACTGTCTGCCAGGGATGCTGCCACCAAGGTAGCACAAAGTAAACAAAGTTCCAATACAGAATCCAAAGATGTTTTCAAAAGGAAACAGGCAGAAGGTCACAAAAAATCACAAAAAGCACAGCCAAACACAAGTAGACTTGCCACTCCCAGGCATGGTGGAGCCGAACCACCAGGAATTGTGGGAAACCCTCCAGATTTATAGAGCGATGGAAAGTTTCCTGTGGAAGAATGTCAGGTGGCCACACCCCTTGGAGGACGACCCACAAAACAGCCAGCTTACATACATAAAAAAAAATCAAAAACAAAGAGAAATGCGCATAATCAACAAAAACCTAAGATTCTTCACCAGCCTTCTCAGGTGAGGCTCACCGTAACTCAGTGGAGGCCCAAATACTATCTGCTGGCTTTTAGCAAAACAACTCCAAATGTCCATAAATCTGTCAAAAATCTCCACAAGAGGGAGGATAACTATCAACTCCTGGCTTGTGTACAAAAGATCGACAAGGAATCTTTATAATCCGAATTTAGAAAATTAGGACAAAATAAATAAAAAAGGATTTTCCTGAAAGGCAAATCTCAGCAAAAACATCCCAATACACAATCCATAGGCAGAATCCAAGAGAAAAAAAGGCAAGGATTTCACAAAATCCAGTGAATCCAAACATAAATAGCAATGCCCATGGAAACTCCACAATAACTGAAATGATCTCCTGCTCCTGAGCCTTCTCCGCCAACTTAAATAGCAAGACGGTGGGCTCAGGAGTGACGACATTAGGGCGGCCCTGCTTCCTGGGGCTCCAACTACAAAAATACAAGAAACATAAAAGAACACGATTTATATATAGAAATGTAATAATATGTAAATAGATTAGTATAACCTTACCCACCATAAGTACAAAAAGACCTAAATAAGGAACATTAACAGAGTCCAGGGAACAACAACATTTATTTCTACAGCACATTTTCATACAAATAATGTAGCTCAAAGTGCTTTACATGATGAAGTAAAGAAAAATAAAAGACAAAGTAAGAATTAAAGTAAGACAACACTAATTAACATAGAGTAAGAGTAAGGTCCAAAGGCCAGGGGGGACAGAAAAAACTCCAGACGGCTGGAGAGAAAAAAATAAAATCTGTAGGGGTTCCAGACCATGAGACCACTCAGCCCCTTCTGGGCATTCTACCTAACATAAATGATCAGTCCTCTTTGTATTTAGGGTTCCCACTGGAAGGACTTGATGATGATGGTCATGCAGACTTCTAGCTTTTAATCCATCAATGTAGGAACATCCTGGTGCTTTGAGTAGATGGTGGTGGTGCAGTTCGCCACCACAAAAAACAGGCGAAAGAAACCGAAGAGAGAGTAGGGGTTAGTATGGATTTTAGAGCCACCATGAAGTTATTATAATGAATTGAATATACAGATATTCAGGATTAAATTACAGTGAAGTTATGAGAAGGCCATGTTACAGTAATGTGTTTTCAGCAGTTTATTAAAGTGCTCCACTGTATTAGCCTGGCGAATTCCTACTGGCAGACTATTCCAGATCTGAGGTGCATAACAGCAGAAGGCCTCCCGCCTCACCACTTCTTTTAAGTTTAGCTTTTGGAATTCTAAGGAGACACTCATTTGAGGATCTAAGGTTATGATTTGGAATATAAGGTGTCAGACATTCTGATATATAAGATGGGGCGAGATTATTTAAGGCTTTATAAACCATAAGCAGAATTTTAAAGTCAATCCTGAATGACACAGGTAACCAGTGTAGTGACATCAAAACTGGAGAGATGTGCTCGGATTTTCTTTTCCTGGTAAGGATTCTAGCAGCTGCATTCTGCACTCGTTATAAATGATTTATGTCTTTTTTGGGTGGTCCTGAGAGGAGTGCGTTACAGTAATCTAGTCGACTGAAAACAAACATGTGAACTAATTTCTCAGCATCTTTCAATGATATAAGAGGTCTAACTTTTGCTATGTTTCTTAAGTGAAAAAATGCTGTCCTAGTGATCAGATGAATATGAGATTTAAAATTCAGGTTACTGTCAACAGTTACCCCTAAATTCGTTACCTTCGTCTTGACTTTTAATCCTAATGCATCAAGTTTGTTTCTAATAACCTCATTATATCCATTATTGCCAATCACTAAAATTTCTGGGAATACACCCAGACTGACACATACTGTAACACTGGCGACATCACACAAGAGCAACAAGAGACTTTGCAAACAATGGAAGTCCACTCTAAGTTCCAAAGTGGCAGAGTTGGAAAAAAAAAGTAAAAATATATCAAAACATCAAAACAGAAACAAAAAAGAGAAGAATTAAACATGTAAATTCTGCACATTCCCACACCCCCAGATACTTTGAAAATGACTCAGAAAGATGCAAGACTAACCGTGACACCAAATGACAATCTTGCACAGAGTTTCTCGCACCGTAAACGTTTTGGTTTTTGTGCTTAAGTCAGTTTTTCACCCCAACACACACATCACACGTTGAACTCCTGTGTGTTTTAGTTGGATCGTTAGCTTCTCTCTTAGAAAGCTTTGTGAAAATCCAGGTAAGTGATGTCATCTGCATCTCACTGATCCTACTGTAGGTCTTTAGTGCTTCTTCCGGGAGTTCCAGCGTGTTAGTGAAACGCTGCTTTCTTGTGACACACTCACATCTTCTTAATTGCTTTTCAGGTGCTCCTGATTTTCACAGATGGATTGGATGATGAAGTTGAAGCCCTTGAAGATAAAATCGAGCAGCTCAAGAACAAAGGTGCTTGGGGGTTTGGGGGAGGACTTGGTTGTAGATCAGGGGTGTTGAACTCTGGTCCTGGAGGGCAGAGGTGGCTGCAGGTTTTCATTCCAACCATCTTCTTCATTGGTGACCATTGTTTGGCTGCTAATTAACTTGACTCAGGCCCCTTAGTTGTTTCTTTTTCCTTAATGAGCAGCCAAACAATAATGAGACACAGAACAAGCTGCCACACGACCAGCTCACCTGAAAATAAAGAAAGGTGAAGGTCTCAGTAAGGTAAATCTCTCAGGTCACCAAAACTTTTTGATGATGTTCGTAGAAAAAAGGAGAATCAACAATTTTGGAAATGTCTGCTGTGGCAAAATGAGAGCAGCAACAAGCCATGAAGTTAAATGAATTGGCTTCTCATTATGAAATTGGTTGGAGTTTGAAGCCCTAATCTACCTGGTCACCTGTCAGCTCATTTCACATTTCATTTCTGTTTGGCTGCCATTTAATGAAAAACCAAATCAATTCAGAGGACTGAATCCTTAAAAACAGGGCGATTAATCTGAAGTTATTTAGTAATGAAACCTGGTTAGGGTTAGAATGAAAACCTGCAGCCACTGCGGCCCTTCAGGCCCAAAGTTTGACATCCGTGTTGTAGATTAAGGTACTGCAGTATGACGTATCAGCAGGAGAGCCACCAGGCTGATTAGACAGGTCCATGAGCTACGATGAGAGATTGAAGGAGTTGAACCTTTTCAGTTTAAGCAAATGGAGATTAAGAGTTCAATTCATTGACATTTTAAAATTAGTAAAGGAATTTAGTGCAGCTGCTACTTCAAAATGAGTTTAAGAAGATCACAGGGACGTAGTTGGAGATTTGCGAAGGGTGGCTTTCACAAAAACGTTAGGAAATAGAGATCCACAGACACGTGGAATAAGTGACCAAGTAGTGTGGGGGTCAGCAGGACTTTAGGGACCTTGAAATCTCTCAACACTTTTAGATTTCAGACAGTCTAAGTGTTGTGTGCAGGAGTCAGGAACATGGCAAAAGAGCACGAGGCCTCCAAAAAGTACCAGAAGAAGAAGCCCAGGTCCTTCACTGGCCAGCCCAGAACAAGCTCACTCACCAAAATGGGGGAAACTACTTTTTAAAATGTTCCAAACACTTTTGAAATATCTAAAATATCTAACAAGAGGGAGAAACTGAGAAACTCTGGCTTGTAAAGTCTAACTTGTCTCTCTTGAAAGAGACACAGGAAATGTTTTAAGTGAAGGACTGGGAGAAAGAGACATGGTCAAAAATTAATACCTGGGTCATTACCGATCTGTCGTAAACCCCTAATACTATCCGAACGACAAAATCTAGAAACAAGGTTGAGATTCAAAATAACCAGAAAAGCACCAAACCAAAATGAAATGTTTCAATCCAACGTTAGACAAATCATCCCAAAAAGCACACAAGTCTCATAAACACTTCCAGTAATGGCCACTAGAGGAGGATATCCTGCACTAGATAAACAGACAAACATAAAATCCTTATAAACATAAAGGGCTGAATTCCTTATTTAACGTCTTCCAACCAATATGGAGCTCAGTGGAACACAAAGGCAAAATTGAAACTGCCTAAAACAAAAAAGCAATCCATGCAAACGAGGTCTCAGTACAGAAATGTGGTCAACAGACACCACAAAAAAGGGTTAACATCCAATAAGTCACAAAAAGCGCAAGTTACACTCACCAACTCCTTACTACATTTGAAAAGAACCACCAGGAACTGTGGGAGACCCTCCTTATTTAGAGGGTGGAGGGCAGTTCTTCACAGTGATTTTCAGGGGGTCCAATCTGTTGGGGAAATCACCCCAAAACACAAGGCACATAACACAAAACAGTAACAGCAACATAGATAAATGGCACAAAAAATAACAAAAAAAATAGAAGAAACACAACATGGCTGAAACGTGATAAACTGATGATGAAGATTTAAGTACCGTCACACTGATGACACTCCTGGAGGATTATGGGAACATTGCCATAACAATGGAGCATGCTGAAGCTCAAGAACAGAGGCACCCACAGTTAAAGAAAGATTTCGTCCCGTAGCAAAGGGAAACATAATAACAAAAATAATCATTTATTTTATTTATAGGCGCCTTTCAAGGACACCTTACAGAACACATTAATAACAACAGTCACAATATAAAATTAATAAAATATTACAGTACAATAAAACCAGAATAATTACAATAATATGATTAAATTTAAATTTTTCAACTAAAATTTATATCAAACAGAATAAGTCAGCTTAAAAGATATGTTTTAAGGCGAGATTTAAAGGTAGGAAGAGAGTCGATATTACAAATACCGTATATACTCAGGTATAAGTCGGGTCTTGAAACCTGAAAAATCGATCATAAAATCAGACCCTGACTTATACGCCCGTTCAAAAATACGACACTTAATTTTTATTTTTTTTCCATCTTCTTGCCTCCTCCAATCTCATACCAGTTTCTCAGACGCATCGAATTTTGTTGCAGCAGCGCAGTTTCCAATTTCTTTCGCCACTTCAACGATTTTTAATTTAAAACCAGCTTCATATTTTCTTCTGATTGAGCTCTCCATCGTAGATAAGGGATGCTCTTACGATAAAAATGTATGAGGGTGTGAGATACAAAAAAAACAAAACAGTGCAAATGTCGCTTCTGAATAGTTTGGATATCACCGTGTGGTCATGTGGGCACAATACATAGAAAAAAAAGGCCTTGTGCTCTGTGGTTCTTCTCTCAGGTGGGCGTTGGCATATCGTAATCTCTTGGACCAACAGCGTGAGTTTTCCGCATTTGATTTATATGACCAACATTATAAAATGGCGGAAATTAAATGGTCAAATCAAGCTCTGACTGATCCACAGGAGGACTTAAATGCGAGTGTATACGGTATCTTGTGGGAGAGAGTTCCTGAGGCATGGAAACACTCATCTGAAAGCTCTAATCCCCATGGTAGTTAAGCGAGCAGGAGGTACAGTTAGGTCCATAAATATTTGGACAGAGACAACTTTTTTCTAATTTTGGTTCTGTACATGACCACAATGAATTGTAAATGAAACAACTCCGATGCAGTTGAAGTGCAGACTTTCAGCTTTAATTCAGTGGGGTGAACAAAACGATTGCATAAAAATGTGAGGCAACTAAAGCATTTTTTGAACACAATCCCTTCATTTCAGGGGCTCAAAAGTAATTGGACAATTGACTCAAAGGCTATTTCATGGGCAGGTGTGGTCAAGTCCGTCGTTATGTCCTTATCAATTAAGCAGATCAAAGGCCTGGAGTTGATTTGAGGTGTGGTGCTTGCATGTGGAAGATTTTGCTGTGAACAGACAACATGCGGTCAAAGGAGCTCTCCATGCAGGTGAAAGAAGCCATCCTTAAGCTGCGAAAACAAAAAAAACCCATCTGAGAAATTGCTCCAATATTACGAGTGGCAAAATCTACAGTTTGGTCCATCCTGAGAAAGAAAGAAAGCACTGGTGAACTCAGCAACGCAAAAAGACCTGGACGTCCACGGAAGACAACAGTGGTGGATGATCACAGAATCATTTCCATGGTGAACTGAAACCCCTTCACAACAGCCAACCAAGTGAACAACACTCTCCAGGGGGTAGGCGGGCGTATCGATATCCAAGTCTACCATAAAGAGAAGACTGCATGACAGTAAATACAGAGGGTGCACTGCAAGGTGCAAGCCACTCATAAGCCTCAAGAATAGAAAGGCTAGATTGGACTTTGCTAAAGAACATCTAAAAAAGCCAGCACAGTTCTGGAAAAACATTCTTTGGACAGATGAAACCAAGATCAACCTCTACCAGAATGATGGCAAGAAAAAATTATGGAGAAGGCGTGGAACAGCTCATTATCCAAAGCATAGCACATCATCTGTAAAACACGGTGGAGGGAGGCAGTGTGATGGCTTGGGCGTACATGGCTGCCAGTGGCACTGGGACACTCGTGTTTACTGATGATGTGACACAGGACAGAAGCAGCCGAATGAATTCTGAGGTGTTCAGAGACATACTGTCTGCTCAAATCCAGCTAAATACAGCAGTCAAATTGATTCATGATACAGATGGACAATGACCCAAAACATACAGCCAAAGCAACCCAGGAGTTTATTAAAGCAAAGAAGTGGAAAATTCTTGAATGGCCAAGTCAGTCACCTGATCTTCATCCAACTGAGCAGGCATTTCACTTGTTGAAGACTAAACTTCAGACAGAAAGGCCCACAAACAAACAGCAACTGAAAGCCGCTGCAGTAAAGGCCTGGCAGAGCATTCAAAAGGAGGAAACCCAACATCTGGTGATGTCCAGGAGTTCAAGACTTCAGGCTGTCATTGACAGCAAATGGTTTTCAACCAAGGATTAGAAATGAACATTTGATTTCCAGTTATTTCATTTGTCCAATTACTTTTGAGTCCCTGAAATGAAGGGATTGTGTTCACAAAATGCTTTAGTTGCCTCTCATTTTTATGCAATCGTTTTGTTCACCCCACTGAATTAAAGCTGAAAGTCTGCACTTCAACTGCATCGGAGTTGTTTCATTTCAAATTCATTGTGGTAATGTACAGAACCAAAATGAGAAAAAAGTTGTCTCTGTCCAAATATTTATGGACCTAACTGTACAATAACATTAGCCTCCTTAGCATTAGTCCTGAGCTTCACTTGGGGCAACTGTATAGACGCGTCTCATGTACGCGTTAGACCTGAGGATTACTCAGGCTGTAAAAGTTCCAATGCTAGTGCCGAGTGTTGCTGGACATTGGTATAAGCGTGTCTTGCATAAACGACAGGCCCAAGTGTTACTTGGGCAATGATGCAGGCACGTCTTCTCCTAGCCTCATAATGGTGTCTCATAAGAAACGTTTTTCAGCAGCCCAGGTGTTTCCCACTCTTGACGGTGATACGAGTAGTGAATTTGTCTTCAGGCAGTGAAATTGAAAGTGATTCTGATGAATCCGAAAGTGACCCTCAATTGTCTATTGCACATGTGCAGTGTGCTGTTCAAAAGCTGATCAGTCTGGAAAGATAATCTGCAAGGTTACTATTGTCTCGTCTGTGACGCTGGATTGTGTATTTCACTGTGATTCAAGATATACCACACAAATGACACATTTGGACAGTGTATATGGTGTTAGCATTATTTTTTTTATTATTCTTCATTATTATTATTTGTATCATTATTATATTTCCTACACTTCTGACTTTGCACTTTTAGCGTTTTGCACGTTTTACAGTAGTAAGATCAGATTTAATAAATATGTAGGTCTCCAAGACAAAGTGCAACGCTTTTTACATGTTTTTTCTAGAAAAAATGTCACGCTAAGGGGGTTAATAGAGGAGGAAGATCTAAGGATAAGGGAAGGAACGTAACCGACTTTCGCACAGAGAGATCTGAAAATGAAATGATGTCATAAAAGAAAACCCCAAAATCAATCTGAACATCGCCCCCCCCAAAAAAATGAGTACAAAACTAACAAAAACAGTCAGTCATGTCACAAATCTTTATAAACTGAAGATTTATTTAACTAGTGTGATGGGCGGCCTCAGCTATTACCCGGCTGGGATGCCACCTGGACGGAAGGACCGAGAGAGAGCATCTGTGAGGCACTATCTCCCCTGGGACGCTAGAAGGCCGTGTCACCACGGAGTCCCGCAGGGCACGCCAGAACATGGAGTTTGGTACAGCCTTGTTGGGTCCTGTAGGGGCCGCCGGAAGGGCTGCAGAGCCATATGATGGATTTCCACCACACCTGGGAGTGATTCCAGGTAATCCTGATGAACCACCTGGAGCACTCCCAGGGGCTGAATAAAAGGAGCCGCCTCACTCCATTCAGGGAGCCAGAGTCGAGAGGTGGAAGACAAAGCTTGCTGGGAGAGGAGTGGAGGCAGCAGAGAAAGAAGAGAAACAAAGAAGGAGGAGGAGGAAGAAGAAGATGATGACAAAGCAGAAAAAAGGAACTGAGCTTTGTGCGCTTGTCTGTATTGAGGTGGGAGCGAGGGAAAACCACTGCCCCATGGGAAAAAAACGTGTGTGACTTTGGACTCTGTGCCTGTCTGTGTCTGGGTTTGGGGAGCTGTACGCTCCTTGTATTCCACACTAGATAACAAAAAGAACAAATAATGTTCAAAAGAGCTAAAAGGGTGTTACCTACAAAGCAATCCAAAGGCAAATCCTCAAAACAGCCACTAATAAATCACAAAAAAAACAGGAAATCCAAAGAAGTGAGAATGCTCAATAAACCGATTCCAACTAAACGCAGAGCACCAGCGCCAGAGATGGACTTGAAGGATGGGGTCTCAAGGGCTCCCTTAAAGAACACAGAGCACCAAAGCATTGGAAGTGCTCTGAAACTTGGCCAATCCCCCCCCCAAAAAAAGGCGACAGTCCAGTTGAATTAAATGATTATCGTCCGGTGCTCCTTACATCACTCTTGGCCAAATGTGTGCAGCGGCTGCTTCCTGCTCAGGTCCGCTCCTCTTTGGCTCCTCTTTGTAATTCACATACAGACCGAACAGTTGGTTCTGTGGACGATGCACACCAGTTCTACACACTTGGAGGATCTGCACTGCTTGGTGAGAGTGCTGCTCCTGGACTTTCCCTCAGCCTTTAACTGATATCCTATACAGTAAATTACAGGAGTTACAGGTGGACCTCATCTCACTCTCTGGATTATGGACTTTCTCCTGAACAGGGTGCCATTTGTCTATTTCTGCCCTCCATTATACATCAATAGGAGCTCCACAAGGCATGGCCAGTCACCCCTGTACTCTTCTCTAGCTGTACCAACAGCCTGAGAGGATCTGACAGCCATTGTTTAGCTGTTAGGTTTGTAGATGACAGAGCACTGATTGACACCTCGAACAATGGGGCACGTTTTGAAGAAGATGCTGCAGAGGATGAAGATGAGAGTTTTAGCGGCCAGGTACTGCTCATCAACTGCCTAATACCATCCCTACGGTGAAGCATGAAGGTTGAGAGAGGATGCCAGGAGCAGAGCCTCCAACTCAATGTGAGGAAGACAAGAGACCTGCTCATTGATTGTAGGAAGAATGCTGAATGAGCACAACCACTGGTCATCAGTTTAGGAAAAGCCAAGGGAGTTAGCAGCTCCAAGTACTATTTCGGACAATAGCCTGAACTTTCATGAAAAAACACGGCATATGTGTTATGAAGTAGGACTCCCAAAAACACATCCAGAAGTGCTCACTAGAGGGGGAATATCACCATCAAACCCCAGCTAGGAATAGGGAAAGCACAAAGTCTCTGTATTATATAAAAAAAAAAATCCTTCGACGCGACGAGACTTTTTTGGAAGAGAGATGAGACTTTTGCCTTGACATTTTTTCAAGTCCCGCCCTCCTCTCAAACATTTTCAAACAAGACCTCAACTCTCATTGGTGTGAATGCTTTTGTCGGACACACTTCCTGCGCTGTCCGCTATTATACATTTTAACGTTTTCCTCACTTCAAGTTCCCAGTTAATGAAGATGTATTATGTTCAAATCTTACTGAAGAATTTCAACATGAAGGGTTATCAACATAAAAAAATAAATACATGCGCAATCCAAAACCACAGAGAAACGAGGAATTAACACCAAAAATGTCGATCGGTTACGCCAGTGGTTCTCAAACTGTGGGGCGGGCACCCCTAGGGGGGGCGCGAAGATGTGAAAAAAAGAAAACAAGAACCGAAAATATGACAAATACATCGATTGAAACCAAAACAAATTAACTTAAACTAGGTTCTGATACTAGAAAAATAAATTTAGAGTTAGATAAATGTCGATAAAAGTTAAGTACTGTAAGTATAATAAAATATGCATTTATGATATATCTTTAATTAAAAAGGAACGATTTGGTATAAGTGGGCTCCTTTCAAAAAAACGTTACGGGGGTCGCGATTAAAACTGTTATAAAAACTCGTTTCGCAAATACTTAAAGGTTGAGAAACGCTGGGTTACACATCAAATTGGTTAAATGTGTATCAATAGACTCTGCTGAAACAGTTGGTGGTGATAGTGCAGAAGATGAAAACATCAATTTACAATATCCCGAAGAATATCTACAACCATTAACACCGTCCGGTCTTACAACACACAAATTACTGTTGAAAGAAGGATGTGTCCAAGAAAGGTAATGTAGTCCATCTTCAGGGGATAACATTAGACAACAAAGGAGATCTTGATATGCCATTCGTACTAAAACGTTAACAGTTTCTGGTTAGAATAGCTTTTGCAAAGGCAATTAACAAATCTCAGAACCAAACATTTGAAAAAGTCATTTTATTTATTAGAGAGAAAGAAACGAAATTCAATCACGGGCAGTTATACGTGGTGTTGATGCATATGTAACAATTCCAATGAAAATAAAAATCTGTTTAAATTGTACATCCGCATTCCCCAATATGTGAGTGGGAGAACTGCAAAGGGTCTAGTGTGTAGTGCTGGCAAGGGGAGGGGGGGCACTTGGGGGGGGTGGGCAAGTGAATCGAGCAGGGGGCAAAGCCCTCTAGTATATCTAAATGAAAAGATTTATTCTTTACGCAACTGCTTGCAAAATCAATGAAGCTTCTTGGGGTCACAAAGGGTTATAAAGGAGTCTTCTGTAACACCAAAGGCAGTCAAAAGCAAGCAAGTAACAATAAAGATAATCAAAGAGTCGTCTAAAATCTAGAAATCTAATAAATCAAATAAACACAAGAAAACTCGCCACTCCCTGGCACTTTCACAATGGACCACCAGGAACTGTGGGAGACCATCAGGATTTATAGGGTGGTGGGCAGTTGGCCTCTTGGGGGACCACCCATAAAATATGCAGAACAAAACACAGGCAGCTTACGTACATAAACAAAGTCAGAAACAAAGAATAGTGCACCTAATCAAGAAAAGGAACATTAACATATTTATGGAATAAAAGGTTTATTTTTCACCAGCGTGTTCACTGTCCAGTTTTGGGACCGTCTGTCCGATTTGAAACTTCGGTACCATTCATAACATTGAGTGCAGACACAAAACACAAGGGTCATAACCAAGGTATAAAAGAAACATAAATACCAACAAATGGAACAAAATTAGTCAAGCAAACAAGAAATATAACTTTGAACCCCAGCCAGGGGAGACATGCTGGCTGAAACATGACAGAATGTTCTTTTAATACTAAAATCCTTAGTACTAGGGTGTTGTACCGTGTTAGCCATTATGAATGTAGAGAAAAGCCAAGCAAAATGACACCTTTTATTGGCTAACTAGAAAGATTACAATATGCAAGCTTTCGAGGCAACTCAGGCCCCTTCTTCAGGCAAGATGTAATTACATCTTGCCTGAAGAAGGGGCCTGAGTTGCCTCGAAAGCTTGCATATTGTAATCTTTCTAGTTAGCCAATAAAAGGTGTCATTTTGCTTGGCTTTTCTCTACTAAAATCCTGAAAGATTCTCTTTGGGTCGTCTTTCGCCTTATCTGCTATATTCCTCTCTGACTGTCTTTTAGCCTCCCTAATGTCCTTTTTATTGGTTGCTGTCATCTTCTCATACATCCTATGATTCACTTTGAAGTTATTAGTCCTATACATTTTATTTGTCTGTTTTTTCCTTTGCAGCTTCTTTTTTAACTCTTTATTAACCCACTTCCACTGCTCCTTGGCTGTCTCCACACTTACAAACTTATCCCAGTCTATCCTTCTTAGACTTTGCCACCTCTGCTCAAAATGTGCCCTACCAAAGTTAAACTTAACAATTTTAGTCTTTGCATCCTCAATCTTACAAAACACTAAGAACTGTATTATAATATGGTCATGTGACCCTAAGGGTCTTACCATCTCTAAACACTTAATTCTATTCTGATTAATACAAAATACTACACCCAGACAGGCTTCACCCCACATTAGTGCTTTAACAAATTGAGTTAAAACAGTTAGTGATTACCAGGACCCTGAGCTGTTTCGTCATGTGGTGGGTGGCGCAACACGCTGTACCAGTGCAGGCTCCCCAACCTGACCTGACTGATTACTTCTAAAAACTCCAGCTCTTGTGCTTCGATATTTCCAAGGTTATCCCAGTTAATATTCAGGTAGTTTAAAATTCACCATGACTATAATATCCCCTTGTAAACATGCCTTTTTAATATTACCGAAAAGATGTACATTGAAAATATTGGGTGGCCTATGACACACTGCTAAAATAAGTCCCCTTTCCCTAACGTTTTCTAGTTGAATCCAGACGTCCTCACTAAGTTGGGGCTCATCGTTCAACTGAAGAAAAATTGCATTTAAATTCTGTCTGACATAAATAGCAACCCCACCTCCTTTTGTGTTCTGTTTATCCTTCCTAATTAATATGTACCCTTTCTATGTTATTCTCATCCTCATCTTTTTATTTTTAACCAGCTTTCTGTTAGTGCTACAACATCATAAGTATGCTCAGCTACATACAACACCAACTCACTTGTTTTATTTTTGATACTTCTTGCATTAAGGCAAGCTGTTTTTAATGTGCTGCTCATTTTACTTTGGCACTTAAACTTTGGAGTAGAATTGACATTACTGTGCATATTTATCTTTACACTTTTGTTTGTTCCTCCATTCTAAACCTGGCCTGTCCTAAACTCCCTGACCCAGTCTCTAATTTTAAACAATCCTCGACTAGCCTACTCCTACGCCCTCCCAACACATTGGTGCTCCTCCAGTTCAAACATAACCCTGAGTGGTGGTCCCATCTGTTCCAAAAGGACTCCCAAGGCCCCATAAACTGATACCCTTTTACCCTACACCATGATTTGAGCCATGCGTCAACCCTTCTAATCTCATCAATCTTACCTGGACTACCGCGTGGTAGAACTTCGGAGATGGCAACCTCGTCAGTTCTGCTTCTCAGCCTGGCACCAACTCTTTAAATTTAGTTTGCAGAACTGACAGACTACCCTTATGTATGGTGCTGGTATAACCAGCGGGTATTCACTATAGGTTTAGCAAAATTACAAAGTATACCTTTTACTGGGGATGGACTCTGACTTTGTCTTGGACTCTCTTTCTTACAATTTCATCTCCTCCGTTGTCAAATGTATGTAGTTCTACAATTAATTAATGGACTGATGTTGCTGGTTTCCATTTGCAGTTTCTACTTTGTTTATGCGCGTTTTAACAAATCGATATCTTTGTACAGTATGTGCTAGCTCTGTATTTAGTAATTGGTATAATCTATTCTTGCATTTTGCCTTTGGAGATGACGCAGCACTCTGTGTTGATAGTTAGTGAGGCCCGCTACGCAAAAACACATTCTATCGTATTATTATATTGTATTGTAAATAGTTGCAGCACAACTTCATGATCATCTCAAACTGAATAACCTGTTTGAAAAGTTTCAGTCTGGTTTTCGCCCTGGCCATAGCACCGAAACAGCCCTGGTCAGGGTCACCAATGATCTTCTGATGACGGCAGATACTGGTTGTCTTTCACTACTTATCCTCCTTGACCTGACAGCTGCTTTTGACACAATAGACCATAACATCCTTCTTCACCGCCTGCAATACACTATTGGACTCTCAGGAAATGTTCTAAATTGGTTTACATCATACCTGACTGGCAGAACTGAGCATGTCGCCCTTGGCAGCGCAAAGTCCCACACCCACAACGTCACCTGTGGTGTTCCACAGGGCTCTGTGCTGGGCCCTATCCTTTTTACCATCTACATGCTCCCCCTTGGAATTGTCATTGCCAGACATGGTTTATCTTTCCATTGCTATGCCGATGACACTCAGCTTTATCTCAGGACTGCTCCCACCTCATCTACTGCTCCTCTGCCAACATCTACATTGACCACCTGCCTGGAGGAGATAGAGGCATGGATGAAGCTCAACTTTCTTCAGTTGAATAGATCCAAAACAGAAGCCATCTTTGTTGGTACATCACATCATCTCCGCTCTTCTACCATCACCAGTATTACTTTCTCTGGCCAAAATATTCCTCTTTCCACATCTGTTACTAATTTGGGTGTTAAAATGGGCTCCCAACTTACTTTTGATACCCACATCAAATATCTCTGTAAGTCATCTTTTTACCATCTCAAGAACATCCCCAAACTCCGTCCATTACTCACCCTGGCAGATGCAGAGAAGCTCGTCCATGCCTTTGTCTCTTCCAGGCTGGATTACTGTAATGCGCTCCTCATCGGGATTCCTGGCAAGCGTATCCAAAGACTCCAGTATATTCAGAACAGCGCTGCCAGGATCCTGATGAGGGTGCGAAAGCATAATCACATCACCCC
Source organism: Erpetoichthys calabaricus (assembly GCF_900747795.2). Lineage (NCBI taxonomy): Eukaryota > Metazoa > Chordata > Cladistia > Polypteriformes > Polypteridae > Erpetoichthys > Erpetoichthys calabaricus. The sequence goes on from NC_041406.2 coordinate 3,757,952, forward strand.
AATCCTGAAAACCCTTCACTGGCTCCCTGTTTCATCCTGAATAGAGTATAAGGTCTCCCTTCTTACCCATCAGTGCATTTATGGACATGCCCCTCTTTATTTACAGGAACTCCTTACCCCTCATACCTCCTTACGCCCCCTCCGCTCTGTACACACTAACACTCTTCAAGTCCCCAGAACTAAGCTCAGCAGCATGGGTGACGGGGCGTTTTCATCGGTGGCGCCGAGGCTGTGGAATGCCCTCCCTGATTACCTGAGAGCCCCACAGTCGACCGAGGCCTTTAAGCGAAACCTAAAAACTCATCTTTTTAGAAAGACATTTTGTTAAATTATTTTATAGATTCCTCTGTTTTTATTTTCTATTTTTCCTCTGTAGCACTTTGGGATTGCTAAAATATAAAAGTGCAATATAAATAAAATGTATTATTATTATTATTATTTCTGAGGTGGCCATGACAGATTGGCATTTGAGCTCTGAGAAGACGACTCCTCGTTACTTTTCTCGTATGCAAAGTAGAGGGAAAGTATTGTAATCATCCAAAAATTCCATTTTGAGAATTTGATGAATCTTGACATTTTAGACCTCCCTGAGTGCGAAAATACCATTTTTGGAATTATGTCTGTGTGTAAACATGATAACTTGAGTACACTTTCACTTAGGTCAACCAACGTTTGCATACAAGTATGAGGTACAAAACACAGACTTCTGTCAACTTTTGAGCTGTTTCCGTTAACCAGAAGTGGTACTTTACCTTTTATTCATGCAGCTGCAGAGTCCGATTTATTCAACTTTATTTTTATAATAATCGTTGAGTATATTATTAATTTGATTTGATTTGTTGTTGATGGTTCTTTAATGTACATAATATAAAAATATAATCTGTGTCTTGTGGTTTACTCCTCACATATCCATCCCCATATCTGAGTATACGAGACGGTCGAGGGAAGACCACTCCTGATTTTGTTCTGTTTGTTATTTGCTCAGTTCTTTAAGACACTCATCGCACACCCACACCAGGGCCGTCTCTCTTTGAATTGTCCTGCCTGAGATTTCTTACATTTTTGCCTTATTTCTTGACTTCTTAGAGTCAAGGCGGAGGGGCTGCTACTTAAACAGGCCTGTTAAGACCCACTGCGGTGTCCTTTTGTGATTTTGGGCTATACAGAAATCAACTGTTGTTGAAAGTTGCCCAGGTTTTCTTGAGCCGTGTCTATTCCTTTCACAGTTCTTATGCATTTTTGTTTGCTTCCACAGGACTCAGTGCTCTTGTTACTGTTGCTCTGGAAGGAGCTCCAAGGATCGACGATATTCATCACCTTGATTTTGGAGGAAGATTTCCATATGTGCCTCAATTAACCATCGACAATCCTTCGATAAGCATCTTATTGAACCGAATACTCGTAAGTGCTCCAAGTGTTACGTTTCCGCAAAGTGTATACACGTATGAGTTTGCCATTTGATTCATAAATTACTACAAATTTCTATTTGACTAAACATTATAATCCCGGCTTTAGTGTTTTACTACAACAACAACATTTATTTCTAGAGCACATTTTCATACAAACAATGTAGCTCAAAGTGCTTTACAGGATGAAGAAAGAGAAAAAAGACAAAATGAATAAGAATTAAAATTAGGGAACACTAATTAACAGAGAATTAAAAGTAAGGTCCGATGGCCTTGGAGGACAGAAAAAAACAAAAAAACTCCAGATGGCTGGAGAAAAAAATAAATCTGCAGGGGGTCCGAGGCCCCCTCTAGGCATTCTACCTCACATAAATGACCTCACAATCAGTCCTCATTGTGTTCAGGGTTCTCATGGAAGAATTTGATTATGATGGTCATGTGGACTTCTGGCCTTTAATCCATCAATGTAGGGACATCACGGTGCTTTAATTAGATGGTGGTGGCGCAGATCATCACCACAGAAAACCAGAAAAAGAACAGAAGAGAAAGTAGGGGTTAGTACGGATTGTAGAGCCACCATGAATAATAATGATAATTAATTGAATATACAGAGCATCAGGATGAAGCTATGAGAAAGCCATGTTACAATAACGAGTTTTTAGACATTTTTTAAAGTTCTTCACTCTATCAGCCTGGTGAATTTCTATCAGTAAACTTGTATTCCATATTTGAGGTGCGTAACAGCAGAAGGCCGCCCGCCTCACCACTTCTTTTAAGTTTAGCTTTTGGAATTCTAAGCAGACCCTCATTTGAAGATCTAAGGTCACAATAAGGAGTGTAAGGTGTAAGACATTCCAAAATATAAGACGGAGTAAGATTATTGAAGGCTTTGTAAACCATTAGCAGTATTTTAATGTCAATTCTAAACAACACAGGTAACCAGTGTAGTGATGCTAAGACTGGGGTGATGTGCTCAGATTTTCGTTTCCTAGTTAAACCTAGTTTTACCATAATTTTGAGTGGTAATTATTTCTGGATGAGCAGTCATAGCAAATGTGGCGTTAATGAATATAAGCTTCATCTGACAGAGTTGGGGGGAGTCACTATCTTTAATGATCACTGTTAATAAATAAATTAAATAATTTAACACTAAAAGTAAAGATTCGGGAACTAAGGGATTCTTTTCCATCATTGTTTGTCAGCAGTGTTGAGCAAAACAGGCAGGTTTCATTTTGTATTCAGTTTTGTAAAACTAACAAGTCAGGTCAGGCTGGGGAACCTGCACTGGTACAGCGACATTGTCACACCCACCACACCACTAAACAGCTTGGGGTCCTGGTTGGTAACCCCCCATGCAAACACACGGTCCACTCCCACCCTCCAGAAATGACCATCTATCTGCCGCAGCCTGGTGTTACATGGGCATCCCCCTTGCCTGGTCAAGCTTCTCGGGTCCTTAATAATGAGGGTCCTTAGGGCTGATAACCCTCGGGGACTCGCACCACATGGCCGTAATGCCATAACTGATGCCCCCTCAGGTCATGTGTCTCGTTCAGGACTCCGTGAGCAACACAAACTCCTAAGGATTCTCCAAAGAGACACACGTGAAGGAGTCCAGTCTTCATCTCAATAATAGATATGTGGGTTTTCAAGGAAACTGAGTGCATTGCCAATTGATTGAACGTTTTACAAAAATGTCTCCTTTTTTGTTTGTTTTTTTTAATTGTGGTTACTGTCGTCAAGATGACCGTTTCAAGTCATATAACTTATTTATTCTCAAAGCTATTCTGCATTCTCATTGTTAACAGCCTCGACATAAACTTTCCAGCTTTGATAAGGTTATATTTCAATATGGGGGCAGCTGTTATTATTAATTTTATTTATGTCTACGCTACAGGAGACCAGCAGGCTGAGTCTGGACAAAAAAAAAACACATTTTTAAAGGTCATTGGAAACGGCCCGTCGAAGCTCGAAAGTGAAGAAAAAAAATAATCGTTAGCACTTCAGCTGAATAGACCCCTTAACCCTTCACTCCCAGATATGAAGGTGTCCCCCCACAGTCCAAAGACGGCCCCTGATGTATGTGTGTGTGTGTGTTCACAATGAGGTGACTTGGCGTCCTCTCCAGATGGTGTTCCTGCTTTGCGCCTGACACTTGCCAGTATTGGCACCAGCTGCCCTGCAACCCTGCTGGGGATAAGATGGATGGGTGGGTGGATGGTTGGCTTTGCATTACTTTGTGTTATATGGCAGGATATGCGCTCCTGCTTCAGAAATGATCAGATGAGGGGCTTCCAAATCCATTACATTGCCTAAAGATCAAAAAAATAATGCATGAATCAGAGGTGTGCTAGCACAGCGAAAACCGGCAACCCCTCGGCAACAGCATCGCTCTTATGCCACAGGCATAAGTCAGGGCAAAGGCTTACTGAGACAAACTAAACTAAAATAATTGAGAATACTAGAGCTAACAAGCACAACACAAGAGTGGAGCAATGACTTCTAGTTCAGCACCCTTTTGTTTGTCTGGCACCTCCCAACAAGTGACTGGAGTAGAAATAATGCTGTATAACAACAGACGGGTATCGAAGGGGCTAAAGTAATGGCAGAAGGAGGGCCAAAGGGAACTGCTTGATATAAGCAAAAAAGAAGGGCTAAGGGTGGAGCTCAATGCAGGAAAAAAGGAGGGGCTAAGGGCAAAACTGAGGGTGGAGCACAATGCAGATGAAAGGCGGAGCTAAGCGTGGAGCACAATGCAGGATAAAAGGAGGGGCTAAGGGCAAAACAGGGTGGAGCACAATGCAGATGAAAGGCGGAGCTAAGCGTGGAGCACAATGCAGGATAAAAGGAGGGGCTAAGGGCAAAACTGAGGGTGGAGCACAATGCAAATGAAAGGTGGAGCTAAGAGTGGAGCACAATGCTGAAAAAATGAGGAGCTAAGGGCACAACCTACTACAGGAAAAATGGAGGTGGAGCCCAGTTCAAGCGAAAGGAAACGCTATAGGTGGAGCCTGCTTTAGGCAAAAGGAGGGGCTAAGGGTGGAGTCCAATGCCAGCCAAAAGGTGGGGTTAAGGGTGGAGTCCAATGCCAGCCAATGCAGGTAAAAAGAGGGGCTAAGGGCAGAGCTGAGGGTGGAGCACAATACAGATTAAAAGCAGGGCTAAGAGTGGCGCTCACTGTTAGACAAATATAGGGGCTATGGGCACAGTCTACTACAGGAAAATGGAGGTGGAGCCCAGTTCAAGCAAAAGGAAAGGCTATGGGTGGAGCCTGATTTAAGCAAAATGAGTGACTAAGTGTGGGGTTCAGTGCCAGCCAAAGGAGGGAATAAGGGTGGAGCACAATGCAGGCAGAAGGAGGGGTTATGGGCGGAACTCAATTGCAGGTAAAAAGAGGGGCAAAGGGCGGGGCTAAATATCGGCAAAAGCAGAGGCTAAGGTAGCGGTTCTCAATCTGAAGTAACAAAAAAGGGGGAGCGAATGTTGCCATATGTGGCACAATTTTGCTATTCGTAGGGAAATTTTAAACTTGTAGCGGTGTATCAGCAGCAAAAAATATAGGAATACATTTTATTAGGGTTTCAAAAAAATGTTAGGGGGGCGCGATTAAAACTGTTATGAAAACTCGGGTCGCAAATACTTCTAGGTTGAGAAATGCTGGGCTAAGGGAAGTGCTCAATGCAGTAATAAGGAAGGGCTAAGGGCACAGCCTATTGCAGGGACTATGGGTTGAGCCCAATTTAGGCAGAATAAGTGGCTAAGGGTCCAATGCCAGCCACAGGAGGGAATGATTTAGAGCACAATGTAGGCAAATAGGAGGCACTGAGGGTGGATCAAAATATAGACAAAAGGAGGGGCTAAGGGTAGAGCTAATGGTGGAATACAATGCAGGTGAAAGAATGAATAGAATGAATGGAGTGAGTTAAAGCCAGAGCACACAGCTGGCATTAGGAGGAGGCTAATGGTGGAGCTCAATGTAAGAAAAGGAGGGATGAAGGGTGGAGCTCAAAGCAGACTAAAGGAGGGGCTAAGTGTGGAGCACACTGCAGGCAGTAGAAGAGGCTAAAGGTGGAAACTCGGTGCAGGTTAAAGGAGGGGCTAAGGGTGGAGTCCAATAGCAGCCAAAGGGTGTGGTTAAAGGTGGAGCCAAAGGTGGGACTAAGGGCAGAGCTAAGAGTGGAGCACAAAGCAGGTGAAACGAGGGGCTAAGTGTGGATCCCATTGCTGACCAAAGGGTGGGGTTATGGGTGGAGCCAAATGGGGCTAAGGGTGGAGCACAAACCACATGAAAGGAGGGGCTAAGGGTGGAGCCAAAGGTGGGGCTAAGACAGAGCTACGAGTGGAGCACAAAGCAGGTGAAAGGATGAATAGAGTGACGCTCAATGCAGAAAAAAAAGGTGCTAAGGACACAACATATTGCAGGGAAATGAATGGGCTAAGAGTGGAGCCCAGTGCAAGTAAAAGGAAAGGCTATGGGTGGAGCAAAGTTTAAGGAAAAAGAGTGGCCTATGGGTGTTGTCCAATGGCACCCAAAGGAGGGGATAAGGGTGGAGTACAATGCAGGCAAAAGGGAGGGGCTAAGGGGTCAATTCAGGTAAAAGAAGGAGCTAAGGGTGGAGCTAAATATAGAAAAAAAGGAAGAGCTAGGGGTGGAGCTATATGCAGAAAACAGGCGGGGCTAAGGGAAGAGCTCAATACGGGTAACATGAGGGGTTAAGGGCAGAGCACACAGCTGGCAGTAGGAGGAGCCTAATGGTGGAGCTCAATGTAAGAAAAAGGAGGGACAAAGGGTGGAGCTCAAAGCAGACTAAAGGAGGGGCTAAGTGTGGAGCACACTGCAGGCAGTAGAAGAGGCTAAAGGTGGAAACTCGGTGCAGGTTAAAGGAGGGGCTAAGGGTGGAGTCCAATAGCAGCCAAAGGGTGGGGTTAAGGGAGGAGCACAAAGCAGATGAAAGGAGGGGCTAAGGGTGGAGCCCATTGCTAGCCAAAGCTTTGGTTAATGACAGGGTGCTGATGACAGGCGTCACTTTTATTATCAATTTTTGCTAAAACAGACACATAAATGATGTGTAATACAAACGGCAAGGAGTTCAAGTTTCAGACGTGCATGGCTTCAGTCTATTTCACCCATTCTGGTTCACCCCACCACCATGAAACAAGAGCCATCCTAAAATGAGAAAAGCCATACCATAATTTTCCCTTTTATTTGTTTTTGAGTTTCTCCTTTTTTTTCCCAGTTTCAGAAATTCCTTGTTCAGGTGGATGTTAATCCATAACTGGTATACGTAGTGATCGGCTTTCATATAATATTTTAGAAAATGTACTAACTGTGCCAGGATTTTAACCCCATCTCTTCCTCAGTGTAACCAGAATGTTCTGCAAAGGAGTTCACGCTTTCTCTTTTTAATTCAGCACACTTTCCGGAGCCGATCAATGAGAATTTAACCATCTGCACTGAATTGTCTTCCAGGACAGCGTCGCCGAAAGGGCCTGTTGCTGTGCTTTCTGCAAATGTATGGGCACCAGAGGACCCATCGGCCCATACGGACAAGTTGGAGAAAAGGTAAGGCCTGCGAATCTCATGTAACAGTTAAAAATGAAAAAGTCAAAGCCAAGAGTTGTTTTTCAGAGCTATTTAGTGTCGCGTGTTTCCATTTTATGTGCTCAAGTAGAAAAGAATTCTGCTTGCTTAACTCTTGCTTTTTAGCTTTAATTTCCTGAACACACGCTTAGTCTTCAATTTAGATAAAATGGGAGGCCATGAGAAGATTAACAGTTTGCATAAATTATTAAGGCTCCCTTCAGCCCCTGCGTTTGGGGTCAGTGTGTTGTGCCAGTGGTTTGTTGGCACCTTTTTGAGGACCACTTAGACGTTTTCTTTTTCTGCTCATGATGGTCCTCTTCGTTGTCTACTCGCTAACGCCGGCAGACTTCAAATGTTATCGCGGATGATCACCTGTGGCCTGTGAAGTAATGAGACTCTCACGTGTCCTAAAAGGCACCAAATGTTTCCGAAAATTAAACATATATTATTTTGACTGGTCCAGTGGAGATCTGTGGAGGGAACCTTTTGAGTCCCTTGGAAGGGACAGCTCCTATGCCAGTGGTGAAGGACATGTTTTACATGATGGTGACCCTAACTGAACAATGCGGGGTGTGTTTCCTGAAAACAATCGATCTTTGCGAATAACGAACAAGATGGCCAACAACGTAAAGAGTGAAACAAGTACGTTTTTGTGAAAAGAAAAGGCTTTGTTACTCGACAGTTAATGAACGAGATCAAAGTACTTTGTTGTCCGCCACATTACAAAAGCACATACTGTCGATAAGGGGCTCATCAATCCTATATTTTTCATTGGTCAAATATGCGTAATATGGTCACGGCTGACATGTGCAAATGTTCAAAAAATCAGGTCAGGTTGGGGAACCTGCACTGCTACAGCACCCACCGCACGACAAAACAGCTGAGGATCTCAGTTGGCAACCCCTTTACTTCCTTCTTGTTGTGAAGTTTTAGAGCTTGGGGGCGGCAGACACAACGTTGATTTGTCAACCGCCTTCCACGAATACTTGAATCTGTGGGTTACAGATCTTCTGAATATGGAGATAATTAATAGCAATTGTTTTTTTTAAGGTTAACCAGATATTAACCAGAGAATTATGGATGTGCCTGTGTGCTTTCCCCATTACAGAAGAGCACTAAATGTCTGACTGTGAATGTCTTTTACAGGGGCACACAGGACGTTTGGGAAATCAAGGCCACCCCGGTGAAGAAGGATCTCCGGTAAGAAGGCTCTGCTGATGATTCATTAAGCTAACATTCCACAGATGTGCCTCAATTCTCTTTTGATTGGAGGGTGAGGAGGATGATGAGGGCCAACATACACAGAAATGCTCACTTAATATGTGTGTGTACAGTGGCCAGAAATGCTGCTCTATTGGTATAATTAAAGAGACACTTTTCAAAAATCCAAATGTTCTCCTACTGTCAAAAATGAAAGTAATTCAAATGCAGAATATGAATTTCAGTCCTGAACAGGCAGCACTTGTTATGTTTGGCAGAACTCGGTCACATAACTCACAAAGGCAGGCCAAAATTTGAGGGTAAAAATGTAAGACTTACTTTGATTACATTTTTACACAAAACACGATTGAGGAAACTTATTGCTTAGTATTTCACATTTCTTCTAGCTGTGCCACCTGTTTAAGAATGGGTTGAAATCTAACGCCGACCTCCACATATTCAATATTGACATTAGATGTGCACCATCCATTGGAATGTATTTCATAATGCACATAGTAATAAAATGCATTGCATTTTTCATTCCAACAGATGGTGCATCACAAACATTTGTAGCAATACAACACATTGCACGTTTCATTCCTACAGATGGCACATCACAAACATTTATAGCAATAAAACACATTCCATATTTTATAGTGTAATATGAGCGCTATATAGCGCCCGACCCGGCACAGACTCAGGCAGAGGCACGTACTTAATTAAAACAGTTTTTATTCTTCTTCAGCCGTGGGGCATGCCTTCCCCATGTCCCACAGGCCCAACACAGTCCCAAAAGCACTTCAATATATAGCACAACAAACCACACTTCTTCTCTCCACCTCAGCACCACCACTCCTCCTCAGGCTTAGTCCTCCTCCTCCCGACTCTGGCTCTCCCGAGTGGTGGTGGCTGGCCTTTTTATACCCCACCCGGACGTAGTCCAGGTGCTTGGTCACCTGGGCCTAATTGCATTTCCGGGTGGGGCTGAGGAATTGACCAGCCGGGCTGGAAAGTCCATGCAGCTCCCCCTGGCGGCCATCCAAGCCCCAAACCAGGCTGTGGAGGACTCCATGTCCCATTTAGCCATGTGCCAGGCTGGGGAATCATCATCCGCCAGGGAGGCTGCCACCAAGCGTCCCAGGGGAGGTATTGAGCTGCCCGTGGTGGTTCCCCCAGAACAAATGCAGCAGAGGCGTCCCTGCCGGGCATGGAACCCGGCTGTCCTTTACAATAGTAATAGATTATGCATTACAAACATTTGTAATAATAAAGCGCATTGTATTTTTTTGTTCCAACAGATGGCACATCACAAACATTTGTAGTAATAAAATGCATTGCATTTTTCATTCCAACAGATGGCACATCCAAAACATTTGTAGCAATACAACGCATTCCATATTTTATAGTAATAGATTATGCATTACAAACATTTGTAATAATAAAGCGCATTGTGTTTTTTGTTCCAACAGATGGCACATCACAAACATTTGTAGTAATAAAATGCATTGTATTCTTCATTCCAACAGATGGTGCATTAGAAACATTTCTAGTAATAAAATGAACTTCATAAATGCATTGCATTTTTTCATTCCAATAGATGTTGCATCACAAACAATAACTCTACTTTTATGAAACCCATACCAAATGGCATAAAACACAGACATAGCAACCGGCCAGGCAGTCAGATACATATAGATACATAATTTATTATGAGGGGTGTTCAATAATTTCTCTACCTGACTATGAAAATAAAATCTGATGGCTCAACTCAACCTTGATACAATCCCCTTGACTTTCACACACTTGGTCCAATTTGCCTCTAGTGATTTAATACCTTCAGAATTGAAGGATTCATCCTGGTCCTCCAGCCAACCTGTTACCGCCTCCTTGAGGTCATTGGGAAATTTCCATACACATAGGATAGTATTACAAATTGTTTGTGATGCACCATTCGTTGGAATGGCAAATACAATGCACTTTATCAGTATCAATTGTTTGTGATGCACCATCTGTTGGAATGGCAAATACAATGCACTTTATCAGTATCAATTGTTTGTGATGCACCATCTGTTGGAATGGAAAATGCAATGCACTTTATTACTACAGATATTTGTGATCCGCCATCCGTTGAAATGATAGATGCAATTCATTTTATTACTACAAGGTGGTGCAATAAAACATCTACACTGAATTTGAGGTGGTCCGTGATGATTATTTAGATTTCATCCCATCTTGAATGGGTAGCATAGCTAGTGAAGCGATATTTCTGTACTTGAAATCACAAAACACCTAGAATTTAAACTAAAATGACCCAAAGGTATATCCAGTATGTCCTGAATGCTTAAACACAGGATATCATGGAGGCAGCACTAAGTGATACGTATTGATCCGTGTCAAAACTAGTTTGTATTTTTTGTAAGTAAAACATGAGACACTGATGAAAAATTAATTTAAATTCATTTTTCTTTTATGGTTTTGAATTTTGAAATGTCCTCCAGCTTTTTTATCACAAGTTCTTGGTTAAACAGACGTTAGACTCCCACTGTAGTGCTCAGAATGTTCCTGCTGATCATAACTGAACGTCTTTTTTGTTTTCCCATGTTAGCCCCCTGTGCCCACCTTAAATAAAGGGCACAATACAAGGTTGTATTGTTGAATTATAAGCTGCATGTTGTATGATTTAAAGCTAATCCACGTGTCTTATTCATGCAGGGAGGAAGGGGTCCGCCTGGTGTGACTGGACTTGCAGGGTCACAAGGATGTAATGGAAGAATTGGACAGAAGGTACGTCAGGCCTCGGCTTCTGATGAATTGCTGAAACTTCTTCTTGTGTCCGCTGTGTTTGGCCAGAATGTCAAAGTGTCAGAAATGCAAAGAGAGCAAATCGAGAAAGCATTGAAAACACAAAGAAGTGATATGAATTACACAGCAACAGTCTTACACTCAGTGCCAGTGCGGAGACCAGTTTAATCTCTCCATCAAAAGATGGATCTCAATAGCTGTTCTGATAAGGGTATGAGACAAGAGTAAGGCTGTCGTGAACTTGGAGTCCCAAAACACAGAAATCCTGTGGCCACGTGCAGCAATGACATGACACAAAGTGGACGAATAGCTGGGACACCAATTAGGTTGTTAATAATAATAATAATAATAATAAGTCCAACAAAAAATATGCGTCTTGGCTTTAATAAGCAGCCCACTTGATGAAAATAAAAAAACAAAAGCAATTCGGCTCTTTGCCGTGGAAATCAGGCGTCAGTCACTGGAGCTCCGTCCTGCGCTTTTCTCTGTTTGCAGCTGACGCCTCCTTCTGGGCAGCCGAGCTTCTTATATCACAAAACCAGAAGGGGCGGGGCCACGTGCCCTCAGTGGGCGGTGTCTAGGTGCCGTGTGGAGAGAAGAAGAGGCGAATGTTAGCGACAGCGCCCCCTCTCGCCCTGGCAGGTTTTCACATACAGCGATCGAGACTGTGAGGTGCTACTCTGATGTGCGTGCGTGACAATCTCAGCAACTTCCACTGGATGGCAGTATACCGTTAAACCCAGACTAGATATGAGAAGGGCCTTGTAGAATCTTTATTAAATTAAAAGCTTCATTCTTTGTGAAAATACTCAGACATAACGTGAAACTCCATTGAATGCTAAGACATAAAGGAATTGCAGACAGCAATAAGGCGATGCCAAGCAAAACAGAATCCAAAAAAAAAATGGGAGCACAGGTTCAAAAATCCAGGAAACCCAAGAAACGAGAGGAAAAGTCAGTAAGCGAACTCACCAACTCCCAGGCGCATTCCAAATGAACCGTCAGGAACTGTGGGAGAGAGAGAGAGAGACCCTCCGGATTGGTAGGGGGAGGGCAGTTCTGGGTGGTGATTGGCAGGTGGCCCCACTCATTGGCGGGCACCACCCAGCAAACAAATGAAACACAACACAGGCAGCTGATAGGCAAGACCAAAAACAAAGAGCAACATGAGCATAAATAAATGGCACAAAAAAAGACATGAAACAGGACAAAAGAGAAACGTCATTTAATAATGGAGTGTATTTCATCAAATGGGCTAGTCAGAGTGGAAGCGAGGATAATAACATCCATCCATCCATTATCCAACTCGCTATATCCTAACTACAGGGTTACGGGGGTCTGCTGGAGCCAATCCCAGCCAACACAGGGCGCAAGGCAGGAAACAAACCCCAGGCAGGGTGCCAGCCCACCGCAGGGCACACACACACCAAGCACACAATTTAGGACCCCCAATGCACCTAACCTGCATCTCTTTGGACTGTGGGAGGAAACTCATGCAGACAAGGGGAGAACATGCAAACTCCACACAGGGAGGACCTGGGAAGTGAACCCAGGTCACCTAACTGCGAGGCAGCAGCACTACCACTGCGCCAACCTGCCGCCCTGAGGTTATTGTTATTATTATTATGTTGTTGTTGTTATAGTCTACACAGACACAGGGAGAACATGCAAACTCCACGCAGGGAGGACCCGAGGATAATAACAATAATAATTAATTTTATTTATATAGCGCCTTTCCCATACTCAAGGGACTTTAAAACACAAGCAAGAACCTCCAAAAGAAATTCTGTCCTTATTTGACAGAACAAAATGGGGACATATTCCTCCGAGGACATGGCTCTCAACTCAAAAATTAAAATAACGAAAATCAAACGGGAAGCAAACGCTTCAGTCAAATGAACATTTTCAGAATACTCTCAAGACTGAGCTATCAGTAAATTTAAACTCTGGTCCTAGCTTCAAATGAAGTTACCCTCAGCAACTATAAAATAGGGGTGGTGGGTGGGGGGGGGGGATCAGGGAAAAGTACCAAAAATAAAACCGCGACCCCATAAAATGTGACGGTGACATTCCGGGTTGGTTCCACGTCCTTCGGCAGCCTGTCGATAGTCAGAACTGAGATGAGGCAGGTGTAAGGGCATAGTGCTGGGGGTCCTCCATCACGGTCCTGGAGGGCCGCAGTGGCTACGGGTTTTCATTCCAGCCACTTTCCCAATGAGCCCTCAGTCCTGGCTGATAATGATAGTTGGTGTTTAACTCTATGGCTTGTCAGCGCTTTCATTTGTCAAATACAAACTTTAGTTACGCTGTTGATCAGAGGTCCTCAATTACAGTTCAGGAGGGCCGCAGTGGCTGCAGGTTTTCACTTGAACCAATTTCTTAATTAGACCCCATTTATTTACTACTAAAGTAATACAGTTCTTGGGATTTTAGCTATCTTGCCAGTTACAATTCAAAACCCTTAATTGCCTATTTTCGTTTTTAGACGCTGCTTTTAAGTTTTATTTGTTGCCTGTTTAATTACTCTGGTCAACAAGCATTTTGCTAGTGGGAATCTTTCACCGGTTCTTTAACAAATTTCACTTGCTGACTGCAAATCTGAAAACTGTTTTTGTCCCACAGCACGTCCCGTTTTTTAGTTCTGATGTTCCAGGTCTTGGACAACTAGGGTGACTGGACAGTAAAGATGGTTAACCATTTTGACAAATAACGGTAATTCTACTAGGGAGGCCACACGCTACTAACAGCTGTGAGTTGTTTACCTTGTCATTATTAATTTTATTTAAAAATTATTCATTTTTAATTAGTGGAAAAAATATTTGTTACTGATTACCAAGTCTTATGTGACTCTTAAGCATAATAACACAACACAGACTTGACGCTGCAGTAGGTAGTCAGTTTTACTGTTTCCTTAACCTAACACTGCATTTCAGGACATTTTGTTTGTTAGATTCACCATTACTTTGAAAATTTTGTCAAGGAGTTGGACAGAAACGGCAATGCATTTAAGAAATAAGTGAAGCCAAAACTAAGAAAGGTGTTTGTGTTGGTCCCGATATCCGTGAACTGATGCTTGACGATGACTTCAAAAGGGAACTGAAGCCCACTGAATCAGCAGCATGGGCTTTTGTGCAGCTTGTCCAGAATTTCCTTGGCAGTCACAGAGCAGAGAGTTCTGCTGAGCTTGTGGAGAACATGCTGGCATCGTCCTCTGGTTTGTTATTAGAATAAACACATCAAAACAATTTTGGTGGGACAGAGTTCAAACTCCAGATATTGTCTTGATATATTGATATTTAAAAGTGTCAAAATGTCAATGATGTGTAGCTCAAAAACCTGAGGTGCTAGCTTAATTCCATCCATCCATCCATTATCCAACCCGCTATATCCTAACTACAGGGTCACGGGGTTCTGCTGGAACCAATCCCAGCCAACACAGGGCACAAGGCAGGAAATAAACCCCGGGCAGAGGCGCCAGCCTACCGCAGAGCACACACACACACAATAGGGACAATTTAGAATCGCCAATCCACCTAACCTGCATGTCTTTGGACTGTGGGAGGAAACCCACGCAGACACGGGGAGAACATGCAAACTCCACATAGGGAGGACCCGGGAAGCGAACCCAGGACTCCTTACTGCGAGGCAGCAGCACTACCCACTGCGCCGCCCTAGCTTAATTCCAATTTCACATATGACATCAGTGTAAAAAACTTAATAAAGAGCTGGTTGGAAGTTTCCAGTAGCAAACAAAAAATATTTTTTTGTACACCAGTGTTAACCAGACATTATTCAAATAATGAAATGCAGATAACCAATAAACCAGCAACCCTCCAGATAAAGGGCACCCACCTAAACCACCTGTGTTCCATCCATCCATCCATCCATCCATCCATTTTCCAACCCACTGAATCTGAACACAGGGTCACAGGGGTCTGCTGGAACCAATCCCAGCCAACACAGGGCACAATACAATACAATACAATACAGTTTATTTTTGTATAGCCCAAAATCACACAGGAAGTGCCGCAATGGGCTTTAACAGGCCCTGCCTCTTGACAGCCCCCCCAGCCTGGACTCTCTAAGAAGACAAGGAAAAACTCCCAAAAAAACCTAGTAGGGAAAAATGGAAGAAACCTTGGGAAAGGCAGTTCAAAGAGAGACCCCTTTCCAGGTAGGTTGGGCGTGCAGTGAATATCAAAAGAAGGGGGTCAATACAATACAATACAGTACACAGAACAGAACAATTCCTCAATATAGTAAGAAATAAAAAATATAAATTTTAGAATTACATAGCAGAATTTAACAGTAGATGATATATCCCATAATAAGATTTGGATTTGTGTAGAGTCCTGGAGACCTCATCCTTCATGCTGCCTCCCCCATTTGGCCATTCCATGGCTGAAACAGTGCTGGGCCAGCCAATCCGATGAAAGGACCCCTCTTTCCCACGATTCCTGCGATCCTCCATCTGGGATGACTTTTCCTAGGCAGGCAAAACAACTTGGCAGGTGGGCCGTGGCACCAAGTGCCACATTTGAGTACCGAGAAGAAAAACAGAATAAGTGAGGGTTAGTATACAATTCTAACTGTCATGTTACTTATGTTTAAGTGCTAATGATTAACAACAGAGATGCAGTCTGTACAGTTAATCAGCAGCTCTAGTCAGGGTGTGCTAAACTGAAGTAGTGAGTCTTCATCCGGGATTTAAAAGCTGAGACTGAAGGGGCATCTCTTAAGTAGCAGGCAGACCAGTCCACGGTTTAGGGGCCCTGTAACTAAAAGCTCGACCTCCTACTGCTATTTTATTAATCCTTGGAATCATAAGCAGACCGGCATCTTGAGATCTTAATGTGCGCTCTGGTTTGTAAGTCATGATAAGTTCAGACAAGTAAGCCGGACCTCCACCATTTAATGCTTTATATGTTAAAAGCAGGATTTTGAAATCTGCCCTAAACTTAACCGGGAGCCAGTGTAAGGATTTAAGAACTGGAGTTATGTGTTCGTATTTTCTAGTTCTTGTAATAATTCTCGCAGCCGCATTTTGGATTAACTGGAGGCTGTATAAAGAACAGTTTGAACATCCAGTGAACACCGCATTGCAGTAGTCAATCCTACTAGAGATAAATGCATGAATTAGTTTCTCAGAATCCTGTTTATTTAAAAAAGCGCCTTAATTTCCTAACATTTTTAAGATGGAAGAAACATGATTTGGACAACTTTGTAATATGCGCTTTAAATGACATGCTAGAGTCAAAGATAACTCCTAGATTGCAGGCGGATTCAGTAAAATTGACTGGGATTCCCACTGAGCTAAATGATGACAAAATATTGTTGTGATCAGCATCATTCCCTCCAACAATTAACATCTCTGTTTTATCTGTATTTAAAGACAAGTAGTTCTTATTCATCCACTCCTTTAATTCACTAACACAACTAATTAAAGACAGCATTGGAGAAACTTCATCTGATTTAAATGAAAGGTATAACTGGGTGTCATCTACGTACGAGTGAACATTAACATGATGTTTCCTAATGAGAGATCCCAGTGGAAGCATGTAAAGTGAAAACAGTAAAGGTCCCAGTACTGAATGCTGCGGGACACCATATTGAACTTCTGTGTATAATGATGGAGTCCTGTCAGCACATTTCTGTACATATTGGAATCGATTTGATAAATAAGAACTAAACCAAGCGAGCACGGTGCCTGTAAGCCCAACATCATTTTCTAGCCTGTGCAGTAAAATAGAATGGTCGATGGTGTCAAACGCTGCACTTAAGTCCAACAACATTTCCTTCATCAGAGGATATCAGAATGTCATTTACAACCCGTGTTAGTGCCGTTTCTGTACTATGACCAGTGCGAAAACCAGACTGGAATTTCTCAAATAAATTGTAATGCGTAAGGTGTGTCTGAAGCTGACTGGCGACTACTTTTTCTAGTATTTTAGAGAGAAACGGTAAATTTGGAATAGGCCTATAATTATTTAGTATATGTGGGTCAAGGTCTGACTTTTTAAGTGATGGTTTAATGACTGACACTTTTAGTGTATCAGGTACTGTGCCATGCAATAGTGAACTATTGATAATGTTTAGGATAGGCGCTGCAAGAACATCCATTGCACTTTTTACTAGTTTTGTTGGCACTGGATCTAGGGAACAAGTAGTGGGCTTCATTTTAGAAATTAAACTTAATACTTCCTGCTCAGTTACAGGATTAAAATTACTAAAGTGCTGAGTGCAATGTGAGACAGGGTCTGCTAAGCTAGTATTTGGTTTGTACTGTGATGCAGAGATCTGGGATCTTATATTTTTATATACAAGGCAGGAACCAATCCCGGGCAGGGTGCCAACTCACCACAGGGCACACAACCATACACCTAGCAGACACGAGGGCCAATTTAGAATCGCCAATCCACCTAACCTGCACGTCTTTGGACTGTGGGAGGAAACCGGAGCGCCCGGAGGAAACCCACGCATACACGGGGAGAATATGCAAACTCCACGCAGGGAGGACCCGGGAAGCGAACCCAGGTCTCCCAACTGCAAGGCAGCAGCGTTACCCACTGCACCACCGTGCCGCCCACCCACCACAGACCACCTGGGTTAAAAAAATAAATAAATAAATAAGTGAGAGGGGAATTGGAAGGACCGTTAAGTTTAAATCTATTCTTGTCCACAAAACACATGGATAACATTCTCAGAGAAAGAAAGTCTACACTGCAATTCAAATTTAAATATAATAATTTAAATTTAAATACCAAGTTTCATTATCAGCAAGGACCGTCTTCTAATTAGGAAACTGGCTGGAAGGAAAAGCTGCAGCCACTGTGGCCCTCCAGGACCGTGATTGGGGACCCCTGGCATAGTGCCATCAAACCAGACAGCGTTCAAAAAGTGAAGGGCCTTCTTCTGAATAAATAAATAAATAAATAATCTGTGATGTGGAGGTTAAAATGTCTCAATAAATAATCAAACCAATAAATATTCCTTTAAAAAGAGGTTAAACACAACCTGGTGCCACCTTCTGTTCTCGGGGGTCTTCTCAGCATGAGGTGATGTCCTCCAACATGCACAGTCAGCATCTGCCAAACCCCCACCTTACATTGCTGAGCAGGGAGCGGCCATACCCCTCCAACGCCATACGCCTGCTCCTCTTGGGGCCATGCCATTCCTGACTGACTGCCCGCCTGCCCTCTGTGGTGCCAGCCCCACCACAGTCCTGCCTCTGTTTTCTTTTCATTGTCTCGTAACGTGCGTGATGCTCCGCTCCACTCCTTTCTCTCTGCTCAGGCCGCTCTTATAGTTCATGGGATGCCAGTGTGCTGGCGCTAATTACGGACCTCCAGAGCATTAACGTGGCAATCAACTGAACTGCATGTATCTGCACATGATTAGCCGATCCCACCAATTCAACCCTGGAGTCTCTCTGCTACACTACCACCACACACACGCATAACTGCACCCCCCCCATAATAAGCTCGCCTTTATTATTTATTTATTTATTTAGTTAAAATAGCCAAAGCCACAGACTCCTTTCATGACATTTGACCCTTTCATAAAGGCCTGGGGGTCCGTCCAGACGTCCCGTATAATGAGAGTGAACAGCAAACACTGGGCACGTGTCACCCACTCACAGGGCGTTTGCTGGCTTCTCCTCCTGGAGTTGCGTCCTTCTGCGACGCGCATTTGCTTTAAGATTTGAACATCAACTGGTGAATACCTGGAATGATGAAATTCCATTTACAAAGAAAATCGGTAAACGTATCATTTACTGAAAACTGTTTACTTTTTATTTTTCAGGGATCCCGAGGCATCTCAGGTGAAAAGGTAAACTTTTTCTTTGCCATCTGCTAAGCAGGTCGATGTTATTGGGCTCTTTATTCTCTAGGGATGTGTATTGATATTAATTTGTGTGTTGCAGGGAGAAAATGGCGAAGATGGCTTGCACGGTATTTCAGGAGAGGAGGTTCGGTCGACATTATTCTCTATTTTTGTTTGTATTTGAACTAGAATTCATATTAATGATGTTGTCTTATTATTGTTATTATTATTATTATTATTTTATTTATTTTTTCAACTTGTTTTAGGGAGACCAAGGGCATTCTGGGCAAAAAGGAGAAATCGGCCACACTGGAAAAACGGTACGTGTCACGGTTTACTCGGATCTCCGTCCATTAGGCTTTTCTCGCTTGATTGGTTAGGGGTCCCTCACACTCCCTTTATTTCTGAATTATTTCCCTTTACTGTACTCTTATGTAAATGTTGGCTCTGCTGATCCCTCGTCTCTCAGGTGAGATGTCAAGCGGCTAACACAAGAGGCCGCTGCTCCATCCTCACTTCTGTTTGGGTATTTTCTGTCACAAAACCTGCCTAACACAATACCTTTTCTTTTATTATTTTTACATTATTAAATAACAACGTTATAAATTAAAAAAAAAAATCAAAATGTAAACAATCTATAACAATCTATATCTAATAATTACAATAATACTTGAATGAAGTTAGAAATAGATAATCAGAATAATTCTTAGAGTCCACCATCAAGGGTAAAGGCAGCCATGGCTGAAAGAAAGCAAGAGCAGGAGATGGGCTGACTGGGGACAGGGTCGGGTCAATGAGCTACGAATTACCAAACAAATTCATCCAAAGTTCAAAGCACACAAGAGATCTACAACCCACACTGCACTGCCATCTACAGAAATGTTCAGATGACTCGTCCATCATAGTCTGCATGATGTGAAGTGAGTACTCAACACACTTATTAAGGTTTGAGGCAGCCACCCATATGTTATCCCTTGCTGCAATGGGTTGATTTCGATAGATAGAGTGTCTTAATTGGAGTCCAGACATGAACTGACTCAGGTTTTGGAAGATGGAGGATTTAAGGAGAAATACCAGAAGTGACCTTCTTCTGGCGTCATCTCTGGGGCCGGAACCGGAAGTGACCTCAGCTTTGGCACCAGAACCGTGAATGACGTCGTCCAGGCTAGGTCAGACAGGTTTTCCTGTGGCTGGTCTGCTAAGACAACAGGAGAAGGTTTAGTGCACTCTGCCACCCCCCAGCCTGGTGTGGAATTACCTTCACTTGGTCCATACAACGTCCTCCTACTCGCACTTGCATGACAATGAATAACGGAGATGAGTCGAAGTACAGGAAGGTTATGGGGGACTGCATCTTGCGGTGCAGGGACGACAACCTGCAACTCAACATCAGCAAGACAAAAGAGCTGGAGGTGGACCCTCTGAGACCAGTCACCATCCAGGGGGAGGACGTGGAAATGGTGTAGAGCTACAAAGACCAGCAAACTGGACTGGTCTGACAACACAAGAAGGCCCAAAGCAGACGGGACTTCCTACCAGTCTATAGAATCCAGTGTGGTGGTCTCTGCTGCGTCTCCTGGGGAAGCAACCTGAGCAACCAGACACACTGGAAACCATCGTGGAAAAGAGGATGGTGGCAAAATTGGATGCCATCATGAAAAATCCCCTCCAAGTGGCGCTCTCTCTCTCTTGGAGCAATTTTAGCCACAGGCTAATTCCACCACGGTGTACTAAGAAGTGCCTCTGGGGGTCTTTTCTACCCACCTGTATCAGGCAATTCAATTCTTTCACCCAAAATACTTGCTAAGTTGATTGTTTGATTGATTGATTGATTGATTGATCATGTGAGTCCATATTCTTGCTTTTTATGCTTCTGCTGCTGTATGCAATTGAAATCCCCTCAGGATTAATAAAGTCTATCTAATAATTCAAAGCTGATGTCACATTACGTGACTTATGGTCAGAGAGTATGTCACACTTACCCACCGTTGTTCTTGATCTCATCGCCGGACCATTTTAATTTAAATAATAAAAAAAACGCTGGCCGTGTCAAATTTAACGACCGTGAGACAACTTTCCAGCGCAGTCATGCTCGCCCCTTTTTCTGACAACCAATAGCTTGCTGCCTGACCGTATGAAAGGTTAACGGGTACAGCAAATTCAGCTGCAATCTTTTCTTCTTTTCTGTTGTGGTGTGTAAAACATGAGACATCAGACAGACGAGCTATTCTATTTATGGAGTCCAAAAGAGCCGCGTTTCTTATTCCTTGTCACTGCATGTTATAAGTGGGACTTCCAGGTGGGCACTCATTGATTGTCAGCTCTTACAACAACAACAACAATTATTTCTAGAGCACATTTTCATACAAATGATATAGCTTAACAAAATGAAGAAAGACAAAAGAAAAATATAAAAATAAGACTAGGTAATACTAAGTAACAAAGAATAAAGTAAGGTCTGATGGACGGGAGGACAGAAAAAACAAAAAAAACTTCAGAGGGCTGAAGAAAAAAAAAAATTTACAGAGGTCCCAAGGCCAAGGGACCACCCAGCCCCCCTAACATTAATGATCTCAATCAGTCCTCATGCTTTTCAGGCTTCACATTGAAGAATTAGATGATGCTGGTCATGTGGACCTTCAATCCATCAATGTGGGGACAGCACGGTGCCCTGATCAGGTGGTGGGGTTGCTGATGGCCACCACAGAAAACTGGAAAGAGAACAGCAGAGAAAGTAGGGGTTAGTATGGACTGCAAAGCCATGAAAGAAATGATAAATCAATGCATATACAGAATATCAGGGTTACACTGAAATGAAGCTACGAGAAAGCCATGTTACAATAACGAGTTTTCAGCAGTTTATTAAAGTGCTGCACCGTATCAGCCTGGCGAAAATCTATCAGTAAACTCATACTGTAGATTTTAGGAGCATAACAGCAGAAGGCCGCCAGCCTCACCACTTCTTTTAAGTTTAGCTTTTGGAATTCTAAGCAGACCCTCATTTGATGATCTAAGGTTACGATTTGGGGTGTAAGGTGAGAGGCTTTCTGAGATAGAGAACGGGATGAGTTAATTAAAGGCTTTGTAAACCGTCAGCAGTATTTTAAAGTCAATTCTAAATGACACAGGTAACCAGTGTAGTGACGCTAAGACTAACGTGATACAACAACAACAACAACAACATTTATTTATATAGCACATTTTCATACAAAAAGTAGCTCAAAGTGCTTTACATAATGAAGAAAAGAAGAATAAAAGACAAATAAGAAATTAAAATAAGACAACATTAGTTAACATAGAAAGGAGTAAGGTCCGATGGCCAGGGTGGACAGAAAAAACAAAAAAAAACTCCAGAAGGCTGGAGAAAAAAATAAAATCTGTAGGGGTTCCAGGCCACGAGACCGCCCAGTCCCCTCTGGGCATTCTACCTAACATAAATGAAATAGTCCTCTTTGTAGTTAGGGTTCTCACGGAGTCACTTGATGCTGATGGTTATACAGACTTCTGGCTTTTAATCCATCCATCATTGTTGGAACATCATGGTGCTTTGGGTAGATGGTGGTGGCACAAGCCACCACCAATAGGACACCGGAAAAGGAAACAGAAGAGAGAGTAGGGGTTAGTACAAATTTTGAATGAATAGTTATTACAGTAATCCCTCCTCCATCGCGGGGGTTGCGTTCCAGAGCCACCCACGAAATAAGAAAATCCGCGAAGTAGAAACCATATGTTTATATGGTTATTTTTATATTGTCATGCTTGGGTCACAGATTTGCGCAGAAACACAGGAGGTTGTAGAGAGACAGGAACGTTATTCAAACATTGCAAACAAACATTTGTCTCTTTTTCAAAAGTTTAAACTGCTCCATGACAAGACAGAGATGACAGTTCAGTCTCACAATTAAAAGAATGCAAACATATCTTCCTCTTCAAAGGAGCAAATAAATCAATAGTGCTGTTTGCTTTTAAGTATGCGAAGCACCGCGGCACAAAGCTGTTGAAGGCGGCAGCTCACACCCCCTCCGTCAGGAGCAGAGAGAGACAGAGAGAGAGGAGACAGATAAAAAAATCAATAAGTGCCCTTTGAGCTTTTAAGTATGCGAAGCACCGTGCAGCATACTTAAAAGCTGCACACAGAAGGTAGCAAAGTGAAGATAATCTTTCAGCATTTTTAGACGAGCGTCCGTATCGTCTAGGTGTGCGAACAGCCCCCCTGCTCACACCCCCTACGTCAGGATCACAGATAGTCAGCGCAAGAGAGAGAGAAAGAAAAGTAAGCTGGGTAGCTTCTCAGCCATCTGCCAATAGCCTCCCTTGTATGAAATCAACTGGGCAAACCAACTGAGGAAGCATGTACCAGAAATTAAAAGACCCATTGTCCTCAAAAACCCGCGAAGCAGCGAAAAATCCGCGATATATATTTAAATATGCTTACATATAAAATCCGCGATGGAGTGAAGCCGCGAAGGGCGAAGCGCGATATAGCGAGGGATTACTGTATAATGAATTGGATATACAGAGTGTCAGGATTAAATTACAGTGAAGTTATGAGAAGGCCATGTTAAAGTAATGTGTTTTCAGTAGTTTTTTAAAGTGCTCCACTGTATTAGCCTGGCGAATTCCTACTGGCAGGCTATTCCAGATTTTAGGTGCATAACAGCAGAAGGCCGCCCGCCTCACCACTTCTTTTAAGTTTTGCTCTTGGAATTCTAAGGAGACACTCAGTTGAGGATCTGAGGTTGCGATTTGGAATATAAGGTGTCAGACATTCCGATATATAAGACGGGGCGAGATTATTTAAAGCTTTACAAACCATAAGCAGAATTTTAAAGTCAATTCTGAATGACACAGGTAACCAGTGTAGTGACATCAAAACTGGAGAAATGTGTTCGGATTTTCTTTTCCTGGTAAGGATTCTAGCAGCTGCATTCTGCACTAACTGCAAACGATTGATGTCTTTTTTGGGTAGTCCTGAGAGGAGTGCATTACAGTAATCTAGCCGACTAAAGACAAACGCATGAACTAATTTCTCTGCATCTTTCGATGATATAAGAGGTCTAACTTTTGCTATGTTCCTTAGGTGAAAAAATGCTGTCCTAGTGATTTTATTAATATGCGATTTAAAATTCAGATTACAATCAACGGTTACCCCTAAGCTTTTTACCTCCGATTTGACTTTTAATCCTAATGCATCCAGTTTATTTCTAATAGCCTCATTGTATCCATTATTGCCAATCACTAAGATTTCGGTTTTTTCTTTATTTAATTTGAGAAAGTTACTATTCGTCCATTCTGAGATACAGGTTAGACATTGTGTTAGCGAATCAAGAGATTTGGGGTCATCAGGTGCTATTGATAAATACAGCTGTGTGTCATCAGCATAGCTGTGGTAGCTCACGTTATGTCCCGAGATAATCTGACCTAATGGAAGCATGTAGATTGAGAAGAGCAGCGGACCCAGGATAGAGCCTTGTGGAACACCATATAGAATATCATGTGTCTTTGAGTTATAATTACCACAACTAACAAAGAATTTTCTCCCTGCCAGGTAGGATTCAAACCAATTTAAGACACTGCCAGAGAGGACCACCCATTGACTAAGGCGATTCTTAAGAATATTATGATCAATAGTGTCAAATGCGGCACTCAGATCTAAGAGGATGAGAACAGATAAATGGCCTCTGTCTACATTTACCCACAAGTCATTTACTACTTTAACGAGTGCAGTTTCTGTGCTGTGATTTGTTCTAAAACCTGACTGAAACTTCTCAAGAATAGCATGTTTATTGAGGTGCTCATTTAACTGCATAATGACTGCCTTCTCTAGAATTTTACTTAAGAAAGGCAGGTTAGAGATGGGTCTATAATTTTCAAGAGCAGAGGGATCGAGATTATTTTTCTTAAGTAGGGGTTTAACTACCGCAGTCTTAAGACAGTCTGGGAAGACCCCCGTATCTAATGACGAATTTACTATGTCAAGAACATTATCAATAAGCATGCCCGATACTTCTTTGAAAAAATTTGTTGGTATTGGGTCAAGGGCACAGGTGGAGGGTTTCATTTGAGAAATTATTTTATGTAAATCAGGTAAATCTATCCTAGTGAAAGACTCTAATTTATTTATTATGGAGTACTGGGGTTTCGGGGGATCCTTAGTGTTGGGGAGATATACTATGTTATTTCTAATATCATTAATTTTTTGATTGAAAAATACAGCGATAGCCTCACAGGTTTTACTGGAAGTACTTAGGAGGCATTGCTTTGAGTTACCTGGTTTAACAGATGATCAGTCGTAGAGAATAAGACTCTGGGATTACTAGCATTGTTATTTATAATCTTAGAGAAATAGCAGCGCCTCTCAAGACGGACTGTGTTATTGTATTCTGTTATTTTAACTTTTAATATCTCATAGTCAATAGTTAGTTTAGTCTTCCTCCATTTACGCTCAGCTCTACGGCATGTTCTCTTTAAATCAGACACTCTTTGGGTCTTCCAAGGTATAACAATGCTAGAAGATTTTTTAACTGTCTTTTCAGGTGCAACTATGTCAACAGCAGCCCTCACTTTAGTATTAAATCTTTCCACCTTACTATTTACATTCTCCTCGCTATTATAGTTGGCACTATAAACGGACTGATTGGTTAGAATGTTTGTAAGTTTTAAAGTTGCTGATGAGTCAAAGAAGCGTTTTTTAACAATATGCTTCTCATGAGTGTTTTCTATCATTATTTCTATATTAAAAAGTAGAAGAAAATGGTCTGAAAGACCCGTATCAATGACCTGCTTTATATCAACTTTTAGTCCTTTAGTAATTACTAAGTCTAACGTATGACCTGCTTTATGTGTAGGCTGATTAACGAGCTGTCTCAAATCAAAAGAGTCCAAGAGGTTCATAAATTCTTTTACTTTTTGGTCACATTGATTATCTACATGAAAATTAAAGTCGCCGACTATTAAGAGTGCGTCATAGTTCGTAATTAAGATTGACATCAAGTCAGAGAATTCCTCAAAGAAAGACGCGTTGAATTTAGGAGGTCTATACACGGATAATACTAGAACGTGAGAATCTCCCTGAATAACAATGGCGAGATACTCAAAAGACTTGAACTTACCAAAACTGACATTTTTACATTTTAACCTGCTTGAGTAAATGTTTGCTAGCCCTCCACCTCTCTTTCCTTGGCGATCAGCACGAGTAAAACTGTAATCCGGAGGCGCAGATTCGATTAAAATAGCTGCGCCATCTGAGCTAAGCCACGTTTCACTTAGTGCAATAAAATCTATTTTTTTTTCACTAATAATGTCGTTGATAAAAAACGTCTTGTTAGTTAAAGCTCTAATATTTAATAGTGCCATATTCAATGTTTCGGAGGAGCAGAGATGAATACTATGTGCGTTATTGATATAGGGAACAGGAATTAAGTTATTTTTATTAGCGCCGCTCTGCGTGTATTTTTTATTTAATCTATGATCTGTTTTTACAGTTTTAATACATTGTTCATCTAAAGTAGTAACTTTAATTAAATTATTGGCGTTTATGCCGTATTGCCTAGATTTTCTATGTGCATTAAGATTGGTTATTACAGTATTTATGTTGCGCACTTTTATGGAAGATTTTTTTAAACAATTATCATGACCAAACACAGGAGTGGCATTTCGGAAGGGGTTAAAAGCAGAGATAGATAGTCAAGATAAACGAATTACCTTCGATATGTTTTCGGAGAGGACCCGGGCGCCGAAGTTGTTCGGATGCAGGCCATCTCGCTTGAAGAAACGCGGTCTTTCCCAAAAGAGGTCCCAGTTGTTAATGAACCCGATGTCTTGATTCTTGCAGAAGCCCTGCAGCCAGTTGTTTAAACCAAGCAGACGACTGTAATACTCGTTTGATCGTCTGACGAGAGGGAGTGGACCCGAGATGAAGATCTTTGCCGATGGGGTCCTCTCCTTTGTGTCTTTAATAATGCAGTGAAGTCTGCCTTGAGGATCTCCGACTGTCGGTGCCTTATGTCGTTTACGCCAGCATGTATAACAATGGCTCCAACTGCCCTGTTCTTGTAGATCGCCGGTGCACGTCTCGTCACATCTCGGACACGAGCACCGGGAAAACAAGAAACAAAAGATTTTCTATTAGGGCAAGATGTGCTCGGGTTAACTTTTCCTAGTTAAGATTCTGGCTGCTCAATTCTGCACTCGCTGTAATCGATTGATGTCTATTTTGGGTGGTCCTGAGAGGAGTGCGTTACAGTAATCTAGCCAACTGAAAACAAAATCATGAACTCATTTTTCAGCATTCAGTATTGACTTCAAAATCCATAAAGAAATATCTGAGGACTGTTACACTTGTAATGTATGTTTATCAAAATAAACATGTAATCATGTTGTCTTTTTCTGAATTTTTAGGGAAGTCCTGGATCAAGAGGAACACCAGGAACTCGAGGAGAACCCGGCCTACGTGGGGATCCAGTAAGTAACAATTCAACCTTCAGTACAGTGAAATATCACACAGTCCACAAAATAAGAGAAGTCCAGTAATGCTGGCAAAGAAGCAATAATCATAATAATACAATGTGTGGTCATCCGAGTGAATGACAGGCTGATACTGAAATGAATTTTTGAGGTGCCAACCCGGCTGTCCCCTTTTACTTGTATAATTTAACAAAAATAACACACAATGGTGTTCAACAAGAAATAAAAAAGGCGGCCCCTTAACATTCAACATGGTGACAGAAATTACAAACAGGCTGTGGAGCTCCTTTCCTCAGGTCGCTTCAACCAGAAGTGACGTCTCCTCCTGGGTGGTCTCACTTTTATGGCCAAGGGACCAGAAGGGGTGGAGTCAGTTGTCCTCACTGGGTGGTTTGTCTGCACTGAGCAGGAAGAAAGAAGACAAGATAGATAGTGGCAGCACCTCTTCGGGGCGAAGAACTCGACTGGTGACTCTCTGATGTGCATATGTGACAAGTGACACAGCTTCATTGATTCATGGTAATGCCTGTTGGGTTTGGTGAAGTGACTAGATAGATAGATAGATAGATAGATAGATAGATAGATAGATAGATAGATAGATAGATAGATAGATAGATAGATAGATAGATAGATAGATAGATAGATAGATATGAAATGCACTATATAATAGATAGATAGAGAGCGATAGAGAAAGGCATAAAATGATAGAGAGATAGATAGAGAAAGGCACTATATAATAGATAGAGAGATAGATAGAGAGATAGAGAAAGGCATAAAAAGATAGATAGATATTTACATTTACATTTACATCATTTAGCAGACACTCTTATCCAGAGCGACTTACAACAGTGCTTAGTAGTCTAGATAGATAGATAGAGAAAGGCACTATATAATAGATAGATAGATATGAAATGCACTATATAATAAATAGATAGATAGATAAATAGATACGAAAGGCAGTATAAAAATGATAGATAGATAGATAGATAGATAGATAGATAGATTAGATAGATAGAGAAAGGCACTATATAATAGACAGACAGACAGACAGACAGACAGATAGATAGCATAGTTGGCAGGATTAGATAGATAGATGTGAAGGACACTCTTTATCTTCTTGTATGTCACAGATCTCAGGGGTCACTTATTGTATATACTGTGTGTGTGTTTTTTTGCTGAAGGGACATTTTCAGACATATTCTAATTAAATATACTTTAAAAATCTCAGATTCTGCTCTGGTTCACAAACTTTCCAGCGTGGCTGTATACATACAGTATGTCTGGTAATTAGTTACTGAGACAGTAGTAAAGGTCTGGTTTGTTTTATACACACATTAGTGACTGACACACACACACACACACACACACTTAAAGCTCTTCTGCTTATTTCTGCCGGAGTGTTAATGTTTTTTTCTTCCAGTATATCAAGTTACCTAGCAGTGTATTTGGGGGCAGCACCTCAGAGAGCCACAAATCTCAGCCTGACATTATTTTGGACTCATTAGGTGAAAAGAAAGTTATGATCCAGGCTCGTGGGGGCTTTCTGCTCTTATCAGAACTCTGCGTTGTTTGTGTAAGCGTTCTAGAGATGTGAAGTCCCATCTGGAATATCAGGAGATGTTCACAGTGGAATGCCACTTGGCCTGAGCAGACAGGACAGCACTTTAGGTTAGAAGATGCTGAGCAGTGCAGATCTTCAGTTATTGTTAAGGTGGGTCGTTTTGCTGATTGATGGATAGGCGGGTTTGAAAACAGATGGACGGTGTAAGATGAGTCAGGCTTAAACATGACATGCTTATAGAATACCACCATTTTGTCTCTATTTGATGTTTCTTTATTCCATAAGCTGTATCAATGTTCATACTATACAGCCCACTAATGGAGTCTGCTCTTGTCAAGTCTTTATCTTTCATTACTAACCCTAACCCTGCATATTTATAATGTGTGTTGATCGATTCCACCCTAATTTTTGCAGTCAATGTATTTCTGCCACTTGCTGTGCTTGTCAGGTCACACCACTGTCATATCACATGGGCAGGTGGGATGTCAGCATCTCCTGAATGTTTGTCACAAGACTGGAGGCCATCTTTGTGATGTCATTCCTCCCTCTGCATGTCATCGATTTCCAAGTTGTATTGACCTGCACCTCCTGATTAATCATCTGTGGTATCACAAGAAAGGTGGCAAAAACAGAAGCACTGGAGAATTGAAGAAACAGGAAAGAATATTTTAACAAATTGGCTGCCTCAGTTCTTCTCCTTTCACATTGCATTTCCATGCCCGTGTTTATATCCTGAGGTCGGTGTCTCCTAGGATGTCTGCTGTCTGATGTGGCTCACCAGAATGCCCCCCGAGCCTTATAAAGAGGGGGGCACCCTCTGGCCAAAGATGGTTTCTCATTGTCTGCAGATGAGGGCAGGTTTGGAGTCGGCACTCTGGGGTCTGATCCGATAACGAAAACTGCCAGAGTATTGATAGGTAAATGTAAAATCCATCCATCCATTACTCAACCCGCTATATCCTAACTACAGGGTCACGGGGGTCTGCTGGAGCCAATCCCAGCCAGCACAGGGTGCAAGGCAAACAACAAACCCCAGGCAGGGCGCCAGCCCACCACAGTAAATGTAAAACCAGGGTGTTAATCCAATTCTAATTTTGTTTTTGTTACTGAGAAAAACTCACCATAAAAATGGTTTTCTCTAATAAAAATCTAATGAGGTGCGCAGAACCGAAAATTCTCACAGTTGTCAGTCAATGCGTTAATTAAATTTAAATCCAAAATCTTTCATTTGGTGAAACTGAGCACATTGTTTTAAACACTAGCAAAAAACGCAAACATGTCCTGAAGGACTGCTGTAACACTTCGGCCCGCCATACTGACACGAGACGCTCGTTACCACTAACCTGTCCTGATTGGCGTCAGACGATAAAAAGGATAGGCCAATGTCACACCCTGTAGAGCCCCCCCGTACACACCTTATTTTAAAATGTTTAGTCACCCCTGATGCCGAACCATTTATAGTCCAAGAAAAAAACGAGTAATGATCAATCTCCATAAACACAGGAGGCCTATGATTACATCACAGAAAAGACAGAAAAGTAAAACAGTTCCTTCCATATGCCGTCCCCCCAACCCAAAATAACTCTTACATGGGATGATACAAAAAAATATCTCTATATACAGTACGAATATCACTCCCCCAGTCCCCCTTCCAGAGCTCACATGTAAGTCCACAGTTTCAGCCCCCGTGGGCAGCAGGTGAGACAAAGACTACAAATAGATGTGGACTCCTAGCAGCAGACAAATCTTCACAATAAAAGCCATACAGTCAGTCTGCGCCATGATACAGAACAGTAAGGTCATCGAGAAGCTCACCCGAGTCCATGGGAAACAGCGGAACGATCAATTCCAATCATCCATTATCCATATACAGTACAGTGCTTCCGGAAAGTATTCACAGCGCTTCATCACTTTTTCCACATTTTGTTATGTCACAGCCTTATTCCAAAATGGATTAAATTCATTTTTTTCCTCAGAATTCTGCACACAACACCCCATAATGACAACGTGAAAAAAGTTTACTTGAGGTTTTTGCAAATTTATTAAAAATACAAAAACTGAGAAAGCACATGTACATAAGTATTCACAGCCTTTGCCATGAAGCTCCAAATTGAGCTCAGGTGCCTCCTGTTTCCCCTGATCATCCTTGAGATGTTTCTGCAGCTTCATTGGAGTCCACCTGTGGTAAATTCAGTTGACTGGACATGATTTGGAAAGGCACACACCTGTCTATAGAAGGTCCCACAGCTGACAGTTCATGTCAGAGCACAAACCAAGCATGAAGTCAAAGGAATTGTCTGTAGACCTCCGAGACAGGATTGTCTCAAGGCACAAATCTGGGGAAGGTTAAAGAAAAATTTCTGCTGCTTTGAAGGTCCCAATGAGCACAGTGGCCTCCATCATCCGTAAGTGGAAGAAGTTTGAAACCACCAGGACTCTTCCTAGTGCTGGCCGGCCATCTAAACTGAGTGATCAGGGGAGAAGGGCCTTAGTCAGGGAGGTGACCAGGAACCCGATGGTCACTCTGTCAGAGCTCCAGAGGTCCTCTGTGGAGAGAGGAGAACCTTCCAGAAGGACAACCATCTCTGCAGCAATCCACCAATCAGGCCTGTATGGTAGAGTGTCCAGACGGAAGCCACTCCTTAGTAAAAGGCACATGGCAGCCCGCCTGGAGTTTGCCAAAAGGCACCTGAAGGACTCTCAGACCATGAGAAAGAAAATTCTCTGGTCTGATGAGACAAAGATTGAACTCTTTGGTGTGAATGCCAGGCATCACGTTTGGAGGAAACCTGGCACCGCTCATCACCAGGCCAATACCATCCCTACAGTGAAGCATGGTGGTGGCAGCATCATGCTGTGGGGAACTGGGAGACTAGTCAGGATAAAGGGAAAGATGACTGCAGCAATGTACAGAGACATCCAGGATGAAAACCTGCTCCAGAGCGCTCTTGACCTCAGACTGGGGCGACGGTTCATCTTTCAGCAGGACAACGACTCTAAGCACACAGCCAAGATATCAAAGGAGTGGCTTCAGGACAACTCTGTGAATGTCCTTGAGTGGCCCAGCCAGAGCCCAGACTTGAATCTGATTGAACATCTCTGGAGAGATCTTAAAATGGCTGTGCACCGACGCTTCCCATCCAACCTGATGGAGCTTGAGAGGTGCTGCAAAGAGGAATGGGCGAAACTGGCCAAGGATAGGTGTGCCAAGCTTGTGGCATCATATTCAACAAGACTTGAGGCTGGCATTGCTGCCAAAGGTGCATCGACAAAGTATTGAGCAAAGGCTGTGAATACTTATGGACATGGGATTTCTCAGTTTTTTTATTTTTAATAAATTTGCAAAATCCTCAAGTAAACTTTTTTTCACGTTGTCATTATGGGGTGTTGTGTGTAGAATTCTGAGGAAAAAAATGAATTGAATCCATTTTGGAATAAGGCTGTAACATAACAAAATGTGGACAAAGTGATGAAGCGCTGGGAATACTTTCTGGATGCACTGTAACTACAGGGTCACGGGGGTTCTGCTGGAGCCAATATGATCAATTCACCAGTCAAAAAAAGAATTCCCACCTTCCTCCTAACCGTCAGGACTTTAGAAGCTGCTGGACTTCGTCTCGTGGCCCAGGCAGTTGCTCATCTGCTTCGTTTCCCCGTCGTCTTCTTCGCTCTCCTCTTTCCTTTTAAACTGTGGGCTTTATGCAAATTGCTCCCCGAAAATGAAAAAAAAAAAGTCCCACCTTTGGGGCCCCGCAGTCAATCTCAGTCTGTAAGTGCGATCCCCACAACACCCGATCGACAGCAGAATAACATATTATTTTTATTTACTTGGCAGCACATAAATCTTTTTTGTTCTTTATTTTATCTGTTCCTTTTCTTGTATGATGTTTTGATGGAGTACAGAAATCATTTGGTATGGGAGTCATAAAAGCAGTTTAATCTGCAGTTCAATAAGTGACAAATGTAATACTTGTCATTACTGCAAATGTTTGTAATGCACCATCTGTTGGAATGACAGAGAGACAGCATCTGGATGGACACACACATACACAGACATATAGACCCAGGGGTGTTGAACTCCAGGCCTGGAGGGGCCGCAGTGGCTGCAGGTTTTCATTCTAACCATCTTCTTAATTAGTGACCAGTTTGTGCTGCTAATTAACTTGTTTTGCCTTAATTTTAATTAACTTGACTCAGGCACCTTAGTTGTTTCTTTTCCTTAATTAGCAGCCAAACAAAAATGAGACACAAAACAAGCCGCCGCATGACTAACTAACCTGTGCCCATCACACAATATGTGGAAATAAAGATAGGTGGAGGTCTCAGTAAGGTTGATCAACAGAAAATCAACAGCTTTGGAAATGTCTGCTCTAGCAGAATGAGAGTAGCAACAAGGTGTTGGAATTAAACAACGAGTTTAATTAACAGCGAGAATCGGCTTCTCATTAAGAAACTGGTTGGAGTTTCAAGCCCCAATTTAGCTGGTCATATGTCAGCTCATTTCATGTTTCATTTCTGTTTGGCTACCATTTCATGATGAAAAGAATCAATTCAGAGGACTGGATCCTTAAAAACAGGGCTATTAAAATGAAGGGAAAAGGAGTTAATTAGCAGTGAAACCTGGTCACTTATTAGGAAACGGGTTAGAATGAAAACCTGCAGCCACTGCAGCCCACCAGGCCTGGAGTTCGACACCCCTGATATAGACAGTTGTCCTTTATTAAAGGTGGTGTATCCAGCAGGGGGCACTAGCTCCCTTGTTGGAATGAGTTCTTTTGTAATTGTGGCGTGTTACATAACCCAAAACTATATAGATAAAATATAAAAAGGCGATTGCCTCGCAGTACGGAGACCCGGGTTCGCTTCTGCGTGGAGTTTGCATGTCCTCCCTGTGTCTGCGTGGGTTTCCTCCCACAGTCCAAACACATGCAGGTTAGGAACCTAAATTGTCCCTAGTGTGTGCTTGGTGTGTGTGTTTGTGTGCCCTGCAGTCGGCTGGCGCCCTGCTGTGGGTTTGTTTCCTGCTTTGCGCCCTGTGCTGGCTGGGATTGGCTCCAGCAGACCCCCATGACCCTGTAGTTAGGATATAGCGTGTTGGATAATGGATGGATGGATGAATTAATTTATTGATCATCTGTAAGATGCTCACCACCCGTCCACTACCCTCAGGTGCCCCAGTGAGGTGCCGCTGGTTTTGCTCCAAACGAGTGGAGTTTCCGGACCTGCTATGGGACTTGCCACTTATGTGTACCTTAATTACAAAACAGGAAAGTAATTTAATATAATAATGTTTAATTTTTGCTTCTTTTCTGTTATTCACCGAGCACTTGACTTCCCATCACCTGATGAAACCATTTCAGTCTGGCATCAGACGTGACTGTGCATGGGCTCTTGGCAGCCGACTCAGCAGATTTATTCTGTTAGTGTAACCTTTGATGAAGTTCATCCCAAAATTCCACTGTCCAGAATGGAGAATCTCAGCGGCTTTGCTCTTTCCAGTGGTTCAAATTCTAGCGTGCAGAAATTTGCCAGTCTTGGTATCGGCTGGTCCAGCTCAGTGCCAGTCACCCAGCGATCTGTTCCTTGGCCTTTTGCTGTGCAGGTTTTTACTTTTTGCTTTCCAAATATTGTCTTTCTTCTTTTGTTGGCTCAAGCTGCTCTTCTTATTTAACAGCCAAAGCGTTCATATAATTTTATAACGTCTGCAATGGTCCATCCTCATAAACCAGGAATTTTAATGGAATCCTCCAGCCAAGAATGAGAGTTTTTTATCTCTCACTCACCCCGTCTTGTTTGAAGTGATGGCCAAGAAACATTTTTCATCTCATTTTTTAATGGAGAATGGAGATAAAAAAAATTTTAAAAATCCTGATATAATGGGGATCCATGACCAAAAAAAAGTCTCAGGTTTCCCAAACTAGGTAGTGAGTCCAGTCCGGTGGAGTCGTCGCATTTGATTCCTTAGCACCCTCCCTGAGGCATCAGGATCAAATAGAAGTTTGACAGAAAGCTGGTCAACCATAAGACGAAGACAACTGTGACCAAGATGCGAATTATTGACTTCCAGCGTGCAGATAATAATAATTCTTTACATTTATATAGCGCCTTTCTCACTACTCAAAGCACTCTCCACCCAGGAAGCAAATCCACAATCTCCTTTCTGCAAAGCAGCAGCATTACCACTGCTCCACCTGCATGACTCTGCCTTTGTCGTCTACTCCATGGACAAACCCCAAACTGCTGTGAAGCTCTTTACCGAGGCCGACAACATCAGGAAAATAAAAGTCTTCTACCGAGACGGCTTTGGCCAAAACACCCCATCTGAAGAAGCTCTGGAAGTTGTTGACCAATGCCACAATTCTCCGGGTTGTCTTTGCTGTTATTTCCATTTGGTTTCTTTAATCATAGTTATTATATTTTTGTTTCCCACAATGCCATTTTGAATTTTCTTGGGCTCAATCATTTAGCGGACAGAAATAAGGATTTTTGGTACAGTGGAACCCCTGGTTACGAGTTTAATCCGTTCCAGAACCGAGGTCGTAACCCGATCTGCTCGTAAACCGAACAAATTTTCCCCCATTTAAAATAATGGAAATGAGATTAATCCGTTCCAGCCCTCCCAAAAAGTCCCCAAAATATCATAAATAATGGAAAAAAAACATGTTTTTAAATAAGAAACAAACATCAAAATAATGTATTAGTAAATATAGTTAAATAAAAGATAAACCAACTTAAGAAAATGTAATCTTACCTTGGCGGCAGATAACGGAGAGTTGCTGAGGAAAGAGGGAGGGAGGAGGGAGGGAGGGAGGACTGGCTGCATTTTCGGCACCTTCACATCAAAAAAAACTAAAATTGAACTTTCTTAACTGTACGTACGTACATGAATTGTAAAAAAATAAACTTTCTTAACTTTAAACTTAGCCTAACACTTAACATTACGTACGTATGATTTTTTTTTTATGCTAATCATGTTTTTGCCTTTTTGGCTGCACTTTCGGCACCTTCACTTATAGCAGTTTCAGTTTTAGTACAAAGATACCTATGCAACAACGTTTGCTTTTGCCTGCTTTTTAAAAGCTTACGGAAGTGAGCCAAGCAGGTGTCATCATAATTTGCTGCAGAACGACTAGTTGCAACTTTTTCTGGATGTTTCTTTTCAATGAAACTTGTAACCTTCTCCCACATTCCCAGCACTTCTTTAATTTCACTTGTCGAAATTTTCTCTGTCTCGACTTCCTCCTCACTACCGCTGATCTCTTGCAGAGCCTCTGTACGTTGCATGTCCTGCAGCTCAAGCAACTCCTGTGTTGAGAGTTCCTCCTCATGTTCCTCGACAAGCTCGTTGATATCACCCTCGTCAACCTGCAGACCCATCGACTTGCCGAGGGGACACGATTTCATGCACTGGATCTATGTCGGGGCACGTTGGTCTCGGTCTCGGTCTCGGTATCAAGACCAAATCCTTCAAAGTCCCTCGCTGCAACTGCATCAGGCCATAACTTCTTCCATGCAGAATTCAGTGTTCTTCTGGTCACTTCTTTCCACGCCAGGTCAATCATGCGTAGGCATTGCACGATGTTGAAATGTTCTTTCCAAAACTCTCGGAGTGTTAGCTCCGTATTTTCTGTCACATCGAAGCATCGTTTGAACAGATGCTTCGTGTAGAGCTTTTTGAAATTGGAAATGACCTGCTGATCCATCGGTTGCAGGATTGAAGTCGTGTTGGGTGGGAGGTAGAGGACTTTTATGAATTGATATTCTTCCCGGATGTTGTCTTGGAGACCGGGCGGGTGGGCTGGAGCATTGTCGAGGACGAGGTAACGCTTGCAGAGGCAGTTTGTTTTCTTGAAGATACTTCTTCACCGCAGGTCCAAAGCAGAGATTTACCCAGTCGATGAAGAACTGCCGCGTAACCCATGCCTTTGGATTGGCGCGCCACATCACTTGCAGTTTTTCTTTAAGAATCCTGTGAGTCTTAAAGGCTCGAGGATTCTCTGAATGATAGACTAGCAGTGGCTTCACTTTAAAGTCACCGCTAGCATTTGCACACAATGCAAGGGTGAGGCGGTCCTTCATCGGCTTATGTCCTGGCATCTTCGTCTCCTCTGCTGTGATGTACGTCCTGCGGGGGCATTTCTTCCAAAAAAGCCCCGTCTCGTCGCAATTAAAAACTTGCTGGGGGATGTAACATTCTGCCTCGATGAGCTGCGCGAAACGTGTGATGAACTCGCCAGCTGCCTTCTGGTCTGCACTTGCTGCCTCGCCATGTCTTACGACAGAGTGAATGACTAGCCTTGAATTCTGGTTCTACTACATCCATAGATGTGGATGGTTCTTTCTGCTTCAGGTCATTGTAAATGATGCGAGCTTTCTCGCTTATGACTGTTTCAGTAAGTATATCTCCTGCCAACTCTTTCTCTTTTATCCACAATAACAGCAGGTTTTCCATTTGTTCGTGGATAGCCGACCTTTGCTGTGTAATTACGGTCATGCCTTTTGCTACTTTTACACTCTTTATGGTCTCCTTTTGCTTTAGTATTGTGCATATCGTGGACGTACTGCAGTCGTAAATTTTGGCGAGTTCCATCACACGCACACCTCTCTCATGCTTTTCTATAATTTCCTGCTTCAACTCGACTGACAGCATCCTTTTCTTCTTGCTGTTGTCCTTTCCACTTCCTACCTTCTTTGAAGACATGGTTAATGCCCAATATGTATGATATGGCTCTGGGTAGAAGGGGTAGAGGTTTCCGGGTAAGAAAGGCGAAGTGGAAACTAGCAGTGACGTTTCGGAGCTCGGCTCGTAAAACGGGCAAGCCTCGTACACCGGGCAGAAATTTTGCTCGGATCGCGGCTCGTAAACCGAATTACTCGTATACCGAGCTGCTTGTAAACCGGGGTTCCACTGTATTTGTAATTCTATGCGCATCACTGGGACACATGCACAGAACTCGAGGTATGGCCAACATGTCTGATTTTAATCCAAACTACACAAGTCTTTACAGGCCCACATCAGTTCATGTCATACGAAGTTCTGTTTCTATCCAAAGTTCAGTTACATGGCGGCCCTTTTTAGTGAAATGTAATCAAATTCCTGCTGAGCCGTTAAACATTGAACTTTATACAGCTGCATTTACCCTGCTGTCTATTTATTCAGCTTAACCCAGAAACAGAACAGATTTAAAAGAAAAAAGATTTTAACAGACATACGACAGTTAACAATTTAATATTTTTACTGAAATGAAGATCGTACTCTTCAATAAGTGGGCACCGCACATTTCAACTTTTGTCACCAACTCCGTACTCTAAAGATATCTCTGAATTCACCATTTGTTCTCATAAACTTGTATGGTTCACATCCTCACCCCCTACATAACATCCTGGTATGGCACCTACACAGCCCAGGGTGGCAGGACACTACAGAGAGGGGTTGCTGTCTAATGGAGTCATAAACATAGTCGAAAGGGTGAGAGGTGCCATGAAAGATCCAAAGAGCAGGCCAGGACCTTTTGTGACCTGCCTTACCCCAGGCAGCCAGGCCCCAACTACAACACGCAATCTGTGGCCTACACAGGCCCAAAAATGGGGTGCTGGTTTTAAAAGTTCAAAATCTCTTACAAGAGTGAGGAACCATAAAATTTACAGTATGGCTTTATGAGACAAATCCCACAAATGATTTTTTATAAATTAATAATAATAAAAGTTAAATCACACAAAAAAGTAGATAAGGCAAACCCTTGTAGACGATTGTCACAAAATTGCTTCAGACCGCTTCTGGCCTGAATGCCCAATTATGCCTAATGTCGCTAATTTGCATTATAGCTAAATGTCTATTTATTGTACTGTAAGCGCTATATTCAAATTAACAATCTCCAATGAATTTAGCATCTGCTTGACAGCAAAAAACAGAAATAATTTCTTTTTTATTTCTTTTTTTATATAATTTATAAATACATTTTGGCAACAAGGGGTTAAGGGCAAATAGGATTTGCCTTAAAAAGGCAATCCAAGGCAAACAAGTCCCAATATGTAACCCAGAAATGGTAACCACAAAAACAGAAGCAAAAATATCAAGAAATCAAAAAAAAAATGAAAAGAAAGCAATACTTTACAAAAAATGTTCCAGGCAAAACTCAATGATCCACTGCTGAGACCCTCTCTGTGACTTCAATGCAAAGGCCAGGAGGACCAGCAGCAGTGACATCAAAGTGGCCCCACCTCCTTGGGTTCCACCTACAAAACCTAAGGAATGGTGGAGAGGCCTCATAAAGCGTTCACATAGTAGGCCAAGACCTTTTCTGGTCTGTCTACGAATTGCCTTACCCCAGGCAGCCATCCCCCAACTACCATAAGCAACGTGTGGCCTACAAAGGCCCAAAAAATGTGGCACTGGTTTTAAAAGCTTTTTATAAATTAAGAATTTGCTTAAATAAAGTGAAAACACACAAAATGTAGCTAAGGCAAATTAAGGGCAAGCAGGATTTGCCTTGAAAGGGCAACCTGAGACAATCAGGTCCTAATACACAATCTAGAAACTGCAATCGTAAAAACAGAAGCAAAAATATCAAGAAATAGAAAAATCAAAAGAAAGTGAGGAAGAAAAAACATTATTAGCTGTAATGATAAGTAACTCACAAATACCAAGAACAAATCATATAGAAATAATAAATCATATAGCTCTCTGCAGCATGATTAATACAAAATACAGTCCTTGGTATTTGTGACTTAAATACTTATAATCATTACAGTTAATAATGTTTTTTCTTCCTCAGTTCCCCCCTTTGCACATAAAATGTGCACATTAAATAATCAGACTTCTGCATCATCATAGTTGGGAATACTACATTACACTTAACAATGTTTTTTCTTCCTCAAAACGCAATACTTACAAAAATCTCTAAGCAAAACTCAGTGATCCACTGCTGGGACCCTCTCTGTGACTTCAATGCAAAGGCCAGGAGGACCAGCAGTAGTGACATCAAAGTGGCCCCACCTCCTTGGGTTCCACCTATAAAACCTAAGGAATGGTGGAGAGGCCTCATGAAACGTTCACACAGTAGGCCAGGACCTTTCCTGGTCTGTCTACAAATTGTCTTACCTCAGGCAGCCAGCCCCCAACTACCACAAGCAACGTGTGGCCTACAAAGGCCCAAAAAATGTGCCACTGGTTTTAAAAGCTTTTTATAAATTAAGAATTTGCTTAAATAAAGTGAAAACACACAAAAAGTAGTTAAGGCAAATTAAGGGCAAGTAGGGTTTGCCTTTAAAGGTCCTAATACGCAATCCAGAAACTGCAATCATAAAAACAGAGGCAACAATATCAAGAAATAGAAAAATCAAAAGAAAGTGAGGAAGAAAAAGCATTATTAACTGTAATGATTAGAAGTATTTATCTCACAAATACCAAGAACAAATTATATAGAAATAATAAATCATATAGCTCTCTGCAGCATGATTAATACAAAATACAGTCCTTGGTATTTGTGAGTTAAATACTTATAATCACTACAGTTAATAATGTTTTTTCTTCCTCAGTTCCCCGCTTTGCACATAAAATGTGCACATTAAATAATCAGACTCCTGCATCATCATAGTTGGGAATATTTATAATCATTACAGTTAACAATGTTTTTTCTTCCTCAAAAGCAATACTTACAAAAATCTCTAAGCAAAACTCAATGATCCACTGCTGGGACCCTCTTTGTGACCTCAATATAAAGGCAGAGAGAGGACCAGCAGCAGTGACACCTACAGAATCCAAGGACTGATAGAACATTTAAAGACATCATTCATAGATTAAAAAAAATAATAAGCAAACCTAAACTAACCTTAAAGAAATTATGCAGAAGCAAAAAAAGTAACAAATCGAAAATAACAAAAAAAAAAATTAAACAGCAAATACGCACACAGAAAGTCTTCAGACCCCTTCACTTTCTAGACACTTTTATTGTGATTAAAATTAAATTTGGGTAAACCTGCCAAATTTGCCCATCAATCTGCACTCAATAACCCATCATGACAAGGTGAAGACACGTTTTCAGAAAGTTTTCAAAAGTGTGACCCCAATTTTGAGTGTCTTCACTGATTTAAAGATGGCCAGCTTGAAATCCTGATCCAGCAGAACCAGCTCTGCTGTGGAACCACTGAATCAGAATGTTATGATTTGGTGTCATTTCAAATTTTTTATCACATTTTCTTGCATCCCTTATGCTTATTTTGGGCTCTGCTTATGTTTTCTGTACATTGGCGAAACCAAATCTAACATTCATTTCCAGGTTTAGTTTGGTTTTCTTAGGTTTGAAATAATTTACTTGCTTAACACAACCCCATTATTGTTTCCCTAAATCTGTGTCGATTGTGGGACAGTTTTTGTGTCCCCATTGTCAGTGTGTGGCTGTGCGGAGATACCCAGCAGTGTACGGCCTGTAAAAACACTAGTCAGTTCAAAAAATGGGAGTGAAGCCACAGGAGAAAGAATAGAGTCAAGACAAAGCGAGGGTCAAAACCAAAAGTCAAAAAGAGAGAACGCCAGAGCCAAATCATGAACCAAAAATCAGAGTCAAGATAGCAGCGCTTTTGGTTTGAATAAAGCCGTAATCAAACATAGAGTGAGTCACGGGGTCTCGGTCCAATCTCGGATACAAAATAGCTGTTGAGACAAACTTTTAACTCTTTGCCGATTACTCGATGTCATGACTCCAGAGACAATGCCTCTAGCAACCTAGGAAACGTCACCAGGACAACTGATACCACACAAATGCCGCCACACAGTTTAAACAAAATGGCATCCAGAAAGATTGTTACATCAAAGTCATTTTCAAAACAAAGGCTTCCAGTCACGAAGATAACCGCAGACTTCAGTTCCTAAGCGCATAAACCCCAGAAATGACACCTACAATGATTTATTATATCATCAGAAAAAGCTATTTTAGAAAAGCAATCATCAGATAGAAACAATTTTTAAAGAAACTTGATCATAACCAGGAGTGCATGATGCATAACGTCAGTATTTTGATGGTATGAAGATCTCTTAGTTATCCAAGATTACGGATTGTACTATTCAGTATGAGACTCTACTCCTTTGGCACTGATTTTCAGTTCTGACTTTCTTTAAAGAATGTTATGTTACAATTTAACGATTACAATTTCTGTGTACTTTTTAGGATCCTGGCAAAAGATAGGCTTCACATTAGAGGTATTGAACCCTGGTATCGGTTTTTGCAACATTTCATCTTTTGATCCCCTCCTTTTTAACAAATTCATCTCTATTTCTGACAATGCCTGACTTGTGTCGCTACACCAAAAGTCCCTCTATGGTCTGTGAAACTGGTATGGGCAGAGGAAGTCCTTCCAAAAAACACCACTGTAGGGCTACCTTACTGTTGTGGCACCACAGGAATGTGAAGAGAATTTGCACAAAGTCTGGGAAGGGGACATTGGAGACACATCCAGTAAGAATTATTAAAGCTAACCTATTATTCATAGCAACTAAAAACAAGGGGAGAATCGGTAAGAAAATCAAACAAACAAAACAAGGTTGAAACCAAAAATAAACTCAAGATAACATGCACAGAATTAAAGCTTTTGAGGAATTCATAAGTTGGACAATGTGAATCTCTGGCCTTCATGACAACATAGGGACCTCCAGGGGTCCACCCCTAGCAAACTCAAATGCGTGTTGCAACAAATTCATAAAATAGTGATGGCCATCCAAAAACTAAATGATCTTTGGTAAATTTGAAAATAAAAGTGTGATTCATTTCAATATTTTGAAACACTTATTTTCAACATGCAAAATGATTCTCCATGTTATGCTAGATGAAAAAACATATTTCCTTCAGAAACAATTGAAATAACATTGATATTCATAAATCTAGAAGACATTACTAACCAGTAGATTCATGTCACAGAATTTCTCCCATTGTTTTTCACGATTCATCAAACAGCTGTTCTGAGACCAATTGTCTTTCTGGCTGGAACATAGAAGGGTACACATTTTTTTAGGGAGGATAGATAAAAAAGGAAGAGGGGTTGCCATTTATGTAAAGTAGAATTCAAATGTAGGTCTTCTTCAGTTGAATGGTGCTCCCTATCTTAGTGAGGACGTCTGAATTCATCTAAAAAGCCATTAGGGAAAGAGACCTTATTTTTAGGAGTGTGCTACAGAACCCCCAATGCAGACAGTCATTTCAACACCTATCTTTTTAGTAATATTAAAAAAGCAAGTTCACAGGGAATATTCTAGTCTTGGGAGACTTTAACTACCTAATTATTAAGGGGGATAACTTTTCAAATAGCAGAGCACAAGAACAGGAGTTTTGAGAAATAATCAGTGAGTGTTTTTAACACACCAACACACGGTGAAGCTTGTCTAGATTTAGTATTTTGCAATAATTAGGATGGTATTGAGGGTGTAGAGCTGATTGGACCACTAGGGTCACTTGACCATAATTTAATAAAATTCTCAGTGTTTTTGGAGGAGTGTGAATTCTAAGACTAAAACTATTCAGCTTTGGTAGGGCAGATTTTGAGCAGATGTGGCAAAGTCTAAGGAGGATAGACTGGAATAAACTTTTAAGTGTGGAGACAGTCAATGAGTAATGGAAGAGGTTTAAAAATGTTTTAATATTTTACAATGCAGAACTAGTACATACCTAAATTTGGAATTAGTAGGAATTTAAAAAAAAAACTCCACAGTGGGTAAGTAAGGAGTTAAAAAGAAGCTGCAAAGGAAACCAAAATGAATAAGACATAAGACTAATAAGTCCAAGGTGAATTGTAGGGCATATGAGGACATGAGAGCAACTATTAAGAAGAATATCAGGGAGGCTAAAAGACAGTTGGAGAGGAATACAGCAGATAAGGTGAAAGACGACCCAAAGAGATTCTTTCAGTATCTTAGTAGTAAAAGAACAGTCAAGGAGGAGGTGAAGTGTATCAAGGGAATTAAAAGATACAGACAGTGAAACAGAGGACGCTCTAAACTTGACATTTTCTGAGGTTTTCTCATGTGAGGAAGTGGATAACCTCCCAGCAGTAACAGGGACAACTAAGGAGAACCTGAAGGATTTGGAAATTGTAGAGGGAGAAGAGCTGCTCAGATTAAATAGGCTGAAATCAAACAAATCACCAGGACCAGATAATATTTATCCTCGGGTTCTTAAAGAGGTTAGCAAGTGCAAATATATATCCTTGATGAATATTTTTAGGCAGTCACTACATACTGGGGACATTCTGAAGCACTGGAAAATGGAAAATATTATCTCATTATATTAACTGGTCAGATCCAAGCAACTATAGGCCAGTAAGCTTAACAGGCATCACAGAAAAATTAATGTAAGGAATTATTTAGGATAAGACTGAGCAACGTCTGGCAAGGACAGAAGTTATTAGGAACAATCAGCATGGGAGTTCAGAAGAGGGAGGTCGTGTTTTACTAACATGCTGGAATTCTATGAGGAAGCAACAAAAGGATAAAATCAAAGTGGAGCAGATGAGATTATTTATCTGGACTTTCAGAAAACATTTGATGAGGTGCCACATGAGAGGTTGGGCATCAATCTAAAAGAAGCATCAGTTCAGGGTGTGGGGTGTAGGTGAGTGCAGAATTGGCTCAGACACAGGAAGTAGAGGTTGATGGTGTGAGGAACCTCATCAGAATTGGCTGATCTTAAGGAGCAGTGCTGGGGCCGCTGCTATTTGTAATATATAGAAATGATTTAGATAGGAATATAAGTAACAAGCTGGTGAAGTTTGCAGATGATACCAAGCTAGGTGGATTGCCAGATAACTTGGAATCCGTTGAATCATCACAAAGGGACTTGAATAGCATACAGGCTTGAGCAGACTTGTGGCAGAGGAAATTTAATGTCAAGTAAATGTAAAGAATTACACAAAGGAA
Source organism: Erpetoichthys calabaricus (assembly GCF_900747795.2). NCBI lineage: Eukaryota > Metazoa > Chordata > Cladistia > Polypteriformes > Polypteridae > Erpetoichthys > Erpetoichthys calabaricus. Next base: position 3,802,699 of record NC_041406.2, read on the forward strand.
GAAATCTGTGAGGTTTGAATACACAATGGTAGGTCTGAAAATCAAAAGGACACCTTATAAGAAGGGATTAGGAGTCATCATGGATTCAACACTGTCAACTGCCAGACGGTGTTCAGAAGCCATGAAGAAGGCTAATAGAATGTCAGGTTATATAAGCGCCTTGATGTGTGGAGTACAAGTCACAGGAGGTTCTGCTCAACCATTATAAACACACTGGTGAGGCCTCATCTGGAGTCCTGAGTGTAGTTTTGGTCTCCAGGCTACAAAAAGGACATAGCAGCACTAGAAAAAGATCCAGAGAAGAACAACCAGCTGATTCAGGGCTACAGGGGGATGAATTAAGAGGAAAGATAAAAAAAAAGCTGATCCTTTAAAGTTTAAGCAGAAGAAGTTTAAGAGGAGACCTAATTGAAGTGATTAAAATTATGAAGGGAATTAGTCCAGTTGATCGAGACAGTGACTTTAAAATGAGGTCATCAAGAACATGAGACACAACTGGAAACTTGTGAAGGGTAAATTTCATACCAACATCAGGAAGTTTTTCTTCACACAGAGAACCACAGACACTTGGAATAAGTGACCAAGTAGTGTGGTGGACAGTAGGACTTTAGGGACTTTCAAAACCGACTTGATGTTATTTTGTACAAATTAAGTGGATAGGACTGGAGAGCTTTATTGGGCTTAATGGCCTGTTCTTATGTAGATATTTCTAATGTTCTAATGAGGGGGGCTGCTCTAGGTCCTCTCATTCTTTATAGATTAGACTCCTTGGACACCTAAGGCCTAAAGGTCGAACTCCTCAGACATCTAGGGTCACCTGCATACCCTTGATAAGGATTTGTTTTGTTTTGAGTGTTCCCTGAGAGGTGAAAGGTTAAATGGTGACTCAAGGTCACCCTGGTATGATTGAGTGAGGTTCAGTATAAGTCATATGGTGTGCTGGCATTCCCTTACGACTTCCCTGGGATATCTGTGGTTCTCTACAAACCTATGATGGAGTAAAAAAATGGATAAATGGATGGACAGACTGATGACTGAGTGAATGGGCTGAAAAACAGTCACAAGTTGTGTAACCTGTCACAGCGTAACAAAGAGGAGGGCAGCATGGGAGCTGAACGTTTATGAGAAACAGACATAAACGTTTCAGAACCACACCAGACATTTGAGTCCTAGCGTAAAGTGAAAATAAGGAGCCACACTTTTTCAGGTCTGTAAAGTTCAGTCATCAGAAAAGCATATGAAATAAAAGCCTCTTCAGAGATCTTTTGAAATCCTAGACAGATATAGATCTGTCAGTGTGAGTGGACGGGTTCATCGTTCCAAATTTTAGGTGCCTTGAAATCAAAGTATGTTACGACTGGAATTCTGTATAACAACACTGGAAAGCACTTTGGTCCAACATCATCTGCCCAATGAATCGGGGATTAGTTCTTTTTAAATGTGTTGAAACGGTCATTTGATCCGATGTTCAGCCTAATTCAGGTTATTCATGTACTGCATTCCTGAGTGAATACGCCTTTAGATTTACATTTATAATAGCATAACAGCTAAGTACACAGTCTCATGACGTTAATACCCATAATCACTTGCATCAAAGAAAGCAAACTACAAGACTGGAATCAATTAAATACTGAGCTCTCCATAACATCTCAGACAAAGACATTTTTCATTAATTTGCCCTTCTGCTCCACAGTTTAAGATTACAAATTAAACAATTCAGACGCAATTAAAGTACACATGGCAGACTCTCATTTAAGGGGATTTGCAGACATTTCAGTCACACAACACTTTCTCTACACAGTCCCCCCATTTCAGGGCACCAATTGGCATGACAGGTGTTTGTGATTCCTCAGGTGGGTTTCATGGCTTCATAAGTTACCTTAGCCTGCTTCTACCCTTTGGAGTCTGTAGCTGCCATTGTTCAACATGAGGACAAGTGCTGTGCCAATTTAAGTCAAAGATGAGGCTGAAAAACAAGGATGAAACCTTAGGAGACATCATTGACACCTTAGGATGACTGAAAAGAAAGAACACACTGGTGAGCTCAGGAATCACAAAGGGACTGGTAGGCCAAGGAAGACCTCCACTGCTGAAGACAGAAAAATCCTCACTATGGTCAAGAAAAAGCCCCAAACGTCTGGGCGACAGACCAAAATTAGGCCTCAGTGGGCCGATGTGTGTGTGTCAGAGATGACTGAACTTCATGAACACAAACACAGAGGCCACACTGCAAGATGGAGAGCACAAACACAGGAGGGCAGATTACAGTTTGTGAAAAAGGACGTCAGAGAGCCTGCAGAATTCTGGGAAAAAGTCTTGTGGACAGGCGAGACAAAGATGAACCTCATCAGAGTGATGGCAAGAGCAAAGTGTCGAGACGACAAGGAACTGCCCAAGATCCAAAGAAGACCACCTCATCTGTTAAACATGGTAGTGTTGGGGGTGTTATGACTTGGGCATGTATGGCTGCCACAGGTCCGGGCACACTTCTCTTCATTGATGATGGAACTGCTGACAGCAGTGGCACAGTGAATTCTGAGATGTGTAGAAACATCTGATCTGCTTGAGTTCCAGTAAACGTCTCCAAACTCAATGGATGGCACTTCATCCTACACAAGATAACGAGCCAAACAGACTGCTGAGGACACACAGGGAGTTTATCAAAGCTAAAAAATGGATAATTCTTGAATGGCCAAGCCAGTTACCAGATAGCAATCCAACTGGGCAGGCCTTCCATATGCTGAAGAGAAAACAAGCCCCCTGAAACAAGCAGTAGCTCAAGATGGCTGCATGAGAGGCTTGGCAGAGCATCACCAGAGAAGACCCTCAGATGTATGTGAGGGACATGCGACAAAGAGCTAAATATGACAACGGCTTTAATAGACCTGCCATTGCTGTGTGGCAAACATTATGGGACCCTGAAAGGGGGGAGACTGTGCGGAAAAAGGGTTGTGACCGACATGTCTGCAAATCCCCTAAAATGAAAGTCTGAAATGTGCACTTTAATCACAATGTCTGAATTGTTTGATTTGTCATTTTAAACTGTGGAGCAGACGGGGAATCAAGGAAAAAAATGTGTGTCTTTGTACCAAAAAATGTGGAGGGCGCTGCATACAGAAAGTCAAGCTAATGTAAATTCTCCTTACCAAAGAACTGAGGTCTAGCCCTGTGAACAGAGAACAGGATAACCAGACCTCCATTAACATCACTCTCTTGAGCTTTTTAATCAAGTTTTCAACTTGCTTACCTATAAAATGCCAGTCACAGATTCTACCAACTGCACAATGCACTGCAACAAAAGAGAATACAGACACATTAGGGCAACTGGGACGAGACGCGACCGTTCACCCCAACAAACTCGCCAGTCCTGCTCCACTAGATTCTCCAAAGCATCAGGTGGAGATTTGAAGGTCCTCCGTTTCACCACTTGACTTGGTTTTATATTCCATGTGTCTGTGATTCATGAAGTAAAACTTTCTAACATTTATGTGAAGTCTTCCCTTAACTTTCCAACCATGTCTCCATGAACTCATCTGAATGTAACAGCCATGATCTACCGTACTAACACCCTGCCTAATTTCAAGGTGCTGGGGTCCCCAAGTGACTGCCCCATTTATTAGCTGGTAAAAAAAAAAAAAACAGTGAGAAAGGGTGAATTAGGGTTAAACAGCAGAGCGCTCTTCATTCTGCGCTGCCTGGTGTTACAGAATTTACAAGTCGGACTGGAAGAGAATGTTCTGGGTCAGTTTTGATCTTCATATTACAAACAAAAGACATAGCAGCACAAGAGACAATCCAGACGAGAGCGACCAAGGCTGAGGTTACGTCCACAGTCATACATCTTCATGTGAAAACTGCATTTTAAATGAAAACAACATTCATCAGACACACAAGCATTTTCAAATCATTTACAAATGTATCTCCATCCACACTAAAATGACCAAAAACACGGATGTGATTGTTCAGCAGAAAAATCATTGAAGGGATGTTAATATCACGAGGCAATGGATTTAGTGCAAATAATACAAATTCAAGCAAAAGTCATATAGTGCCTTTCGTATCTATCTATCTATCTATCTATCTATCATTATTATATAGTGCCTTTCACATCTATCATTATTATATAGTGCCTTTCACATCTATCTATCTATCTTTCATTATTATATAGTGCCTTTCACATCTATCTATCATTATTATATAGTGCCTTTCACATCTATCATTATTATATAGTGTCCTTCACATCTATCTATCTATCTATCTATCTATCTATCTATCTATCTATCTATCTATCTATCTATCTATCTATCTATCTATCTATCTATCTATCACATTTTAACAAATAACCTCAATCTACACAGAGATGTGAAATCAGAAAATGAAAACCGAAAGCTCAAAATCTCATCTGAACTCCTCGGCGTCTAGCTGTCCCAGGTGCACCTTTGAGACCGGGAATGCCAGGTTCACCCTTTTTAGAAAAGAGGACAAGACATCTATCTATCGTATAGCACCTTTCACATCCATCCATCTATCTATCTATCTATCTATCTATCTATCTATCTATCTATCTATCTATCTATCTATCTATCTATCTATCTATCTATCTATCTATCTATCGTATAGCACCTTTCACATCTATCTATCTATCTATCTATCTAGCTATCTATCTATCTATCTATCTATCTATCTATCTATCTATCGTATAGCACCTTTCACATCTATCTATCTATCTATCTATCTATCTATCTATCTATCTATCTAGTCTATCTATCTATCTATCGTATAGCACCTTCACATCTATCTATCTATCTATCTATCTATCTATCTATCTATCTATCTATCTATCTATCTATCTATCTATCTATCTATCTATCTATCTATCTATCTATCTATCTATCTATCTATCTATCTATCTATCTATCTCTATCTATCTATCTATCTATCGTATAGCACCTTTCACATCTATCTATCTATCTATCTATCTATCTATCTATCTATCTATCTATCTATCTATCTATCGTATAGCACCTTTCACATCTATCTATCTATCTATCTATCTATCTATCTATCTATATATCTATCTATCTATCTATCTATCTATCTATCTATCTATCTATCTATCTATCTATCTATCTATCGTATAGCACCTTTCACATCTATCTATCTATCTATCTATCTATCTATCTATCTATCTATCTATCTATCTATCTATCTATCTCTATGCTGTTTCGCTGTCCGTCTGTGGTTTGATTACGTAGGTCTGTCGTGGGCGTGTCTGTGGGTTGCTGGCGGGAGGTGGTGGTGTGCGGAGTCGTCTTGTGAGTATTCCTATTCTTTTTCCTAATCTTTATCATTTTTGTTTTTTCTAAAGTGTAGTGGTTCTTTTGCTGTCTACATATTGTTTTTCTTATTGGCCCCAGTATTGTATTTGCGGCGTGGCCGTAATGGCCGCGCCGAGACAAACGCCGCCTGGCTTGATGCCGTGCAATTTTGAAAACTTAACACGCAGGCATGGCGTGAAGTTGCTGGTTGATCCGATGGTCTCTGTTGAGACGTGCGTAGTGGAAGTCGGCAAGTTAATCTGCTGCAAAAATGTCCGTTCAGCGTCTCGAATGAATAAAACTGTTGTTGTTTTTCTAAATGATGAGAGTTTGGTCCATGCTCTTGTCCAAAATGGTGTGATTATTCATGGCACGTTAATTTCTGTTTTGCCTCTTTCTACTCCTGCACGGAGAGTGATTATTTCAAATGCTCCCCCGTTTCTAAAAAATGGTATTCTTATTAAAGAACTTGAAAGATATGGGCAGATCATATCGAAAGTTTCAATGATTCCCTTGGGCTGTCGATCACCCGACTTAAAGCATGTCGTCTCTTTCAGGAGACAAGTTCACATGATTTTAAACGACTTACAGGGTGAACTCGATGTGGCTCTCAAATTCAGAGTGGATGGGTTTGATTATGTGGTGTTTGTATCATCAGAGTCCATGAAATGTTTTAAGTGCGGACAAGTGGGGCACAAGGCTAACCAGTGTAAGCGCTCTGAGGTAACAGCAGACTCAGAAGTACCCGTAGTTTCAAAAAGTACCCGTGAGGACTACTCGATATTATATGACGATGAAGGCAGTGAGTCTTCCATCATTTTTTCTGATGTGGAGGAGGATTTAATGGAGGGTCCTGGTCAGAGTGTGCAGGATCAGAGCAGTTCTTTATCTGAACGTGCAGCTGAGCCGGCGGCTGTGGCAGAGCCCGAGCCCGCAATTACAGACTCGCAGAGTGGTGAGAGCGCCCCAGAGAAGGACGCTGCGGCCGAGGCCGGATCAATGTCTACGGACGATTTTACTGTTAATTCTGCACACACGAGTGGCAGCGCTGAGCAGCCTGTGAGTGTGGCTGCCGTACATGATGACGAGGCTCTGCCCAGCGCTGAGATCATAGACGCAGAATCTATACAACAGATACGAGGGGTTGAGGAGAATGTTAGGGCTGAAGGTGCGATCGATAAGATGAGCACCCCAGCGGATAACAGCGAGAGTGCTGTTCAAGAAATGGAGGATGAGACAGAGCGGGTAAAGCCCGTGACAAGAAAAAGGAAAGACGTGTCCGCATATAGCGGAGCTGCTGTTAAGCACAATAAAACTGAGAGCTCAGTCTCCGCAGCTGACGACTCTGTGAATGTTCAGGATGAGCCTGAGGTGCCCGCAGACACGGGTACAACGAGTCAGGCTGACATCAGTGAAGTCCAGTCTGTCACCTCAGCTGAGCTTCCGTGGTGGCTACAGTAACGACAGCATAATCCGCTTCGTGAAATTTATTGAGGGCAAGAGGGGTGTGAATGTTAGTCACCATTTCCCTGATCTTCAACTGTTTTTGAGCTCAGCTAAAGGGGGTCCTACGCCAGGCTACAGTTTTAGGCCTTAAAAGAACTGAAGCGCTGCGGCTGAAAAATGTTATGAGCAGAGTGAAACGCTCCTTAAATCCCAAGCCAGTATGATGCGCTGCTGGACACGTCCTTCCATGTCTTTTTTTAAAGTTGTTTTTGGTGACTGCTTTTCTTTTTTGCTTTTTGATGCCTTTGTGTAACTTTGGCACTCTTAACATCAATGGATGTCGACATGACAACAAGCGGGTCGCCGTGTTTGATTATCTGTTTAATAAGCAGCTTGGTGTTGTGTTTTTACAAGAAACTCACACAGACCCTGCTAACCAAGCAGACTGGCACAGAGGGTGGCAAGGGCAGGTGTTTTTGAGTCATGGGTCAAGTGTTAGTGCCGGGGTCGCCATTCTCTTTTCTACTTTTTTCTCGCCCGACTCGACTAGCGTGACAGAGGTGGTTAAAGGCAGACTGCTGAAAGTGGAAACCAGCTTAGCGGGCACAACGTGGGTCTTTATAAATGTTTATGCACCCAATGAAGGCATAGAGCGTTTGCAGTTTTTCTCATTGCTCCATGACTTGCTTTTGCAGTGCAAAGATGAAGATCTTGTTTTTGTGTGGGGGGGATTTTAACTGCACCGATGATGCCATGTTAGATAGAAATGGCCTGGTGCCTCACCCCAGCTCCGCGGCTCACTTGAAGTCAGTCCTCAGTAAGGCCGACCTTTTTGATGTCTGGAGGGCATTACACCCAGGAATTCACCAGTACACGTGGGTGAAGGGTTCGGTGGGCTCGATCTCCATGGCGCGACTAGACAGGGTGTATTGTTTGAATCACCACAGCAATCTTATAGCGAACTGCTCCATTCATCCTTCTGGCTTCTCTGATCACAGTCGTGTCCTTCTCAAAGTTTCTCTTCCATTTCAATCTTCCTTTCCGTCATACTGGCACTTCAATAACAGTCTACTAAAAGATGTCCGCTTCATTGAAGTTTTTGAATTCTTCTGGAAGAGGTGGAGATTGACAACATCTTCTTTTTCAGTTTAAGGAGGCCTTAGTCACCTTAGGTGCAGGGTCACTGTGCCAGAGCGTCTCTCCAGACAATCCGATCTTCAACTCAGATGTGAAGGAGCTCGTCATTCAAGTCAAGCCCAACGTCACAGACTGCACCGACCAGCCGGGCTCCATTCTGAGATTTGGCAACTTAACAGACAAGCAGTTTAATACGATGGGAAAAAATGAGCTCTACCAGGTGTGTGTTAAGGTGACTTTCTACAGATTTCTTAGAGACTTGCCAGACACACGGTGGAGACAAGAACTGCATGTTGGAGTGAATGAAATTCCAGCGTGGAGAACTTTTTACAAACACCCACTGCAAAAAAGAATTGGCGACCTACAATGGAGGATTCTTCATGGGGCTCTCGCCACCAACTCCTTCTTATCGATTATTTCACCGGAAACATCAGACTGTTGTCTGTTTTGTCAACAGCGAGAAACTGTCTTTCACCTTTTTTTTAACTGCAAAAGGCTCGAACCATTTTTTACATTTCTCAAGACTCTCTTTGATAGAATAGGACTGTCATTGTCACCTGTTTGCTTTATTTTTGGTGTTAAGTATACTCTGAGACAGAGAAACAAGTGTGTGCTGGGCAATTATCTTCTGGGCCAAGCAAAACTCTCAATCCTCAAAACCAGGAGGAACAAAGAGAAAACCTCAAAGACCACCGATGTGCTCCTGATGTTTAAAGTGCTGGTGAAGTGCCGATTGAAACTGGAATTCACTTACCACCACCTCATTGGAGACATGCAGATCTTCTGTGATTTATGGGGGCTTAGGGGTGTTTTATGTTCTGTTGAGAGGGACAAGTTGGTGACCGGGTGGTGACTTCTCCAAATGTCCTTCACAATATTTAAATACTGGATGGTTGTAAGCATAGAACAGGAGACGTCCTGAGGAATACAGTGCTGTGTGTATAATGGAGTGTGATGTACAGAGTAGGAGACGAGTACAGGGGGAGTAAACTGATTATGAAATGTGTACTTATTAGGGACAATTATTTATATTTATGTGTGGATTAGGAGGCATATACAGGGAGTAGTGGTGTAATGAACAAATGATGAATTACTTATGTATTATGGAAATTCTGTAATATTAGGTGTGGAGTAGAAGGCGTGTACGGGGCAATAGTAGTGGAGTAATGCAACATGTTTATTAACTGCATTTTACTGTGTTCATGTTTTTGTTATTGTGCTAAATAAAGTTTATTTTTAAAATCTATCTATCTATCTATCTATCTATCTATCTATCTATCTATCTATCTATCTATCTATCTATCTATCTATCTATCTATCTATCTATCTATCTATCTATCTATCTATCTATCTATCTAACACTCTGTGTCTGCATGACACGACATCTCCAGTATGGAGGACTTTATATAAACCTCCCATTGAGAAAAGAGTTGGGGACCTGCAGTGGAGGATTCTACATGTAGCAGTAGCCACCAATTCATTCTTAAAAACCATTGGCGCCAGCGCAACAGATCAGTGTCCATTTTGCCTTCAGAAAGAAACAATTTATCATTTATTTCTGTATTGTACCAGATTACAACCATTGCTGAATTTCCTTGCTTTATTGTTGATGGATTTGGGAATTGTATTTAATGAACTCATTTATATTTTTGGAATGTCGGTGTCAAGAATTCGTAAAAGAGAATGTTTACTTTGCAATTTTTTGTTAGGCCAGGCCAAGAGGGCAACTTTAAAAACAAGAAGAAATAGAGATAAAGATCTGAAAACCACTGATGCTCTATTAATGTTTAAGGTCCTCCTTCAAAGGAGATTGAAGATTGAATTTGCATATTTTAAACTAATCAATCAATTAGATGTATTTAGAGAAATCTGGACTGTAAATGATGTTTTATGTTCCATGGATAATGAATGTCTGGTACTAAAGTATGAGTAGAAAAAAATTGCTTTTAAATGTTGTTGAATTTTGGTTGTTAATTTGACTGCAGTTGTGTTATAATTGTTAATAAAGGTCTGTTTAAATTATCTATCTATCTATCTATCTATCTATCTATCTATCTATCTATCTATCTATCTATTGTATAGTGCCTTTCATATCTATCTATCTATTATATAGTGCCTTTCATATCTATCTATCTATCTATCTATCTATCTATCTATCTATCTATCTATCTATTGTATAGCGCCTTTCATATCTATCTATCTATCTATCTATCTATCTATCTATCTATCTATCTATCTATCTATCTATCTATCTATCTATCTATCTATCTATCTATCTATTGTATAGCGCCTTTCATATCTATCTATCTATCTATCTATCTATCTATCTATCTATCTATCTATCTATCTATCTATCTATCTATCTATCTATCTATCTATCTATCTATCTATCTATCTATCTATCTATCTATCTATCTATCTATCTATCTATCTATCTATCTATCTATCATGTCTTCCATGACTGTCTATTGATTGTTTTTTTGATTTTTCTCCCAGGGTGATCCTGGATCTCATAACGATGTTACTGGACCAAAAGGGGAGCAAGGCAAACGTGGTCTGCAGGTAAATGCAAATATACAGAGCCGTATTATTTCTCATCCAGGGCTGAATTCACATTTCCTTCAAAGCACTCTAATATCCCTTGGACAATATCTTCGAACAACTGTGAAATCTTCTTTTTTGTCTTTATTACAGGGACTTATGGTTTCCCTTTTTGGTTTAAAAAGAACCAATGACATATAAATGAGAGGAAATGAGAAAAAAGGCAGAATGTCAGGTTGAAAAGAGAGGATAAGCAGCTCAGCTGAAGACTTTTTTTTGGAAGAGCTTTGCAGGCTGAGGGATTTGTTGTGGTCGTCAGCTTCACATGTAGAGAGATGATGATGGATTGTAGAGAGCTTTAAAAAGACACATGAGCTTTCTGTGTGACTGAGATGAGAAGAGCTGTGAAGAATCTACCATTTCATTGTCATAAATTGCTGTAATGGTGGGATCTGGTGGATTAGATAGATAGATAGATACGAAATTTGTTTGTAGATACTTGATTTGTCTGAAGGGGGTAACTCAGCAGTGGTGGTCTCAGCACCATTCACTTTGTTCCCATGTCAGCTTTCTGTAGGTATTCTGGTGTCCTTCCATTGCTCAGTGACCCGAATTGCTGCAGTGACCGATCCTGTGTGGTCGTTGCAGGTCGCGTCACTGAGTTGTCTGAAGTTGGCGTGATATTCATTGTAATAACTACATGTAGATCTTCATGTGGATGTCCCTTTTACTTGTACCACCAACCTAAAGATTGCTGAAGATCAGATACACCCTTTCATTCATTGGCGTGGTCTTTTACAGCAGGATACAGTGACCTTCCACACTGACAAAAAACTGCTCAGGAATGGTTTGAGGAACATGACAAAGAGTTCAAGGTATTGACTTGGACTCCAAATTCCCAACTGAGCATCTGTGGGGTGTTCTGTGCTGTGGGATGTCGACGGGTGGGAGCTGTGTTGGTGGCATGAGGGAGACCGACACAGCATTTGTCAGGTGGCTTTAATGTTGTGGCTGATTGATGCACTTCTAGCCGGGTGTCTATTGTGAATAGTTATGAGTGCACTGGTGTGGAGTGTGGAGCCGTCCATTGAAAAGAGCTCTGTAGTGGCAGAAAGACGCGCAGTAGGCAGAGGTTCATTCGGGTCGCATGTGTTACATGGAGGCCTCTGAGCATCTCCAGGGCACACGCACACGTAATACGCCCGTTCAGACACCAGAGATCGTCTAGTGGCCTTTTGCCTTCTGATCAACTCATAGGGGAGAAGAGAGCGCAGCGTGGAACAGACCACCGAGTTACTGAGCTTGGTGGGGGTGCATTGAAAGAAGTCTTGGGGGGCTTTTGAGTGTTGCTTTCATTCTTTTGGAGATGCTAATTTATCCTTGGAAGGAGGACACCATCTATTTTTGATTTTTCCTTATACTGTGTAGTGTTTTTTGGGGTGCAGTTTCTACATGTGTTACGGTTTTTATTTTTTTACTTTTATTGTGTCATTGCTTGTGTTAAACTTTATCGTTTTGGCTCTCAAAGCAATAAAAGTGCAACAGTTTTTGCGCCTTATTTCACTCATCCCTGTCACTGGACACGTTCGGTCATTAACTACAAGATGAGAAGGGCACAATCAGTGCGGGCTCTCCAAAGCACAGGGCATCACCGTAGGTGTGAGCCCACTGATGGACTGGCATCCCCACTCCAGAGACGGCCTGTCGTTCATGCAGAAGGCACTGGCCCCCCCCATGAGCCTGTCATAGAGAAATGTGATAAAATCATACGTGCTTAAAAGAAGCACCTTTCAATTTATAACATTTTATGAAAAACGATTTCACTTTCAACTTTGTAAAACTGAAATGGAACTCCGAGAAACTAATTGTGACTGAAAAAACAAAACCTTCAGGATTAAGAGGAGAGCAAAACGCAATAAATTGTGCTCAGTCAAGCAGACGGCGTTGAAGTTAACCCAACTAATCTTCGGTATTTCCAATAATGTCCAAGCTCAGACGGTTACCTCCGCGCTCCCCCATTATTAACGATTAATTTGTTCTTATTTTGTGCCTTTAAAAACATTTCTTCTACTGGAAAAAAAAAACTGTGAGGAAAAAATACAAAAAAAAGCAAGAATGTGTTATTCAGCTTGGATGCCGGCTTTGTTCCTCTTCATGGAAAATATAAATTCACATGTCAGCCGAGGGTGTCCAGAACTGGACGGATACTCAGAGTTTTCCTTTTCATTTCTTCAAGGGTGAGTCTGGTATCGATGGGAAGCCTGGCCCGAATGGAGCACCGGGACAGCAGGTAAGGTTTCTATGAATTCTAAGGAGATGGGGACCTCCAGTAGCCAGAATAGAAACCAGAGGAGACCTCCCTGCGACCATAAGGGGTTTATGGCAGAACAATAACCAGGAGAGTGTCATGAGAAGTCAAGCAAAATGACCCCTTTTATTGGCCAAGTTAAAAGGATGACAATAGGCAAGCTTTCGAGGCAACTCAGGCATCTTCTTCTTCTTCATCCCTGTATTGTTGTGGTATAGCCCTCTACTTACCCTTTATCTAGGGGTAAGTGTACTCATCAGATTCGTTACCGGGTTGGTCTACAGTCACGCCCTAAGATTAACACACGCATACATAGCGATACGCTAACCTCTGGGCATCCTTTGTAAAGAGAACCGTGTTTCCTGATGTCCACCACAGCTTAGTGATTCTGTCCCCCTAATCGTCCCCTGTCCCTAACTACACATTGGTGGTGGTTGACATGGTTTCCCACTCTCCATATAAAGCGTTTTGAGTAATAATAATAATTCTTTGCATTTATATAGCGCTTTTCTCACTATTCAAAGCGCTCAGCAATTGCAGGTTAAGAGCCCAACAGAGCAGAGTCCCTATTAGCATTTACGGGATTCGAACCGGCAACCTTCTGATTGCCAGTGCAGATCCCTAGCCTCAGAGCCACTACTCTAATGAGAAAAGCACCATACAAATGTAATGTCTTCTTCGCCTCCACCTCCACCTTCTCCTCCTCCTCCTTCTCCTTCTTCTTCTTCTTCCTTAATTATGGTGCCCCATTGTAAGAGGTAATGACCCATCTCTTGAACAGGGTTTTTAATATTCACACCTCAGGTTTCTAGAACCACACCCCAGATGGATTGTCAAGCTAATTTCAATTTGCCACCCTGTCCCACTGTTGTCTGCGATAAGCCTACAGATTAATGGCTACTTCACTTTCACTCATCCCGAAGAGGGTCTTAATGGCCATATGCCGAGCTGGACACACCAGGCCATCTTGTGCATATTGACCTTTACCAGCTCAGCAAGAGGAATTCCCAAACTGTCCCAGGCCATTTGAGAGGGGGTCTCTCCCTCAGTCTTCTACCCACCGGCCTTGCCTACTATGCCCGCCTATTGGACACTCATGGATGGCCTATCCAGATATCTAAACCACTTCTGTTGTAGTTTTTGGTATAGAATTTCGTTCTGGTAGCTGTCATGTCTGCTTTTGAGAGCGCCACAGTTTTGGTCCCTTTACCTGGTAGCTTTTCCCATTCTTAGGGGTCGTGTCTCCCAGGGTCATAACCTGTGGGTAACTGCAGTGATTGGTATAAGAGGTCACCCATTTTAAAACGTTTTTATCTGAGCTGAGGATAACAAACCTTTGTTAAACTCTCCTTCTTTGCTTTTGAACTGATCTTTTAGTTGTCTGCCTTTCACTTCATTGTTCTGACCTCAGTTTTTTAATCCAGTACTTTGTGTTTTCTGTTACTGTTCTTTGCAATCTCCCGATTTCACATTTCTCTCCCAGTCTGCCCTATAAATCTTTTGTCAATTTGTTGGCATTACATTTTCAACTGCCCACTCTTAGTATGGAGAATCAGCAGTCTTATTCTGGAGTCCATCTAGGAAAGTTCATTCCCCACTTAGGCTCATTGCAGAGAGGCCTTGTAGCTTCACTAGACTGAGCCTCGCCTATCTGATAAAGAACAACATGGCTAATCAGACGGATTTTACAATCCACATATACATGCAATAGGAATGTACCTTATCATCAACTGATTTATTAATGTCACAAATTTATAGTTGTGTCCACCAATTGTAACAATCCTATATTTGATTTTCAGGGGTCGGATGGTCGCAGAGGTCAGCTTGGAATTAAGGTAATGTCTATGGATCCATAAGATTTTGAGACCAACCTCCTTGTTTGTAATGCTCGCCCAAATATTCATCAAAATGCACCTTTAAAGATACAAATAATGCACCATAGTGGGAAAACTAAAATTGAAGAGTGGGGTGACAGTAAATCACAATAGAAGGAGGTAACAATGTAACTGCATGCTGATGTTAAAGATGCAGTATTAAGATTGCATTTTACTGCAGTTATGGAGAAAACCAGGGAAGAATTTAGCAAATAACAAATGAATATTAGAACAATCAGGATGAGAACAGGCCATTCAGCCCAACAAAGCTTGCTGGTTCTCTCCACTTAATTCTTCTAAAAAAACGTCAAGTCGAGTTTTGAAATTCCCGAAAGTCTTACTGTCCACCACACTACTTGATCACTTAGTCCACGTTTCTGTTATTCTCTGTACAAATAAAAACTTTCTAACATTTGTAGGAAATTTCACCTTAACAAGTTTGCAACTGTGTCTCAAAGTTCTTGATGAACTCATTTTAAAATAACAGTCTCGATCCACTGCACTAATTCCCTTCATAATTTTCAACACTTCAGTCAGGTCTCCTCTTAATCTTCTTTTGCTTAAACTGTAAAGGCTCAGCTCTTAATCTTTCCTCATCACTCATCCCTTGTAGCCCTGAATCAGCCGAGTCACTCTTTTGTGGACTTTCTCTAATGCTGCTATGTCTGGTGGGCACCCAGGACTCCAGATGAGGCCTCACCAGTGTGTTATAAAGCTTGAGCAGAACCTCCTGTGACTTGTACTCCACACATCAAGGCGCTATATAACCTGACAGTCTGTTAGCCTTCTTGATGGCTTCTGAACACTGTCTGGAAGTTGAGAGCTTAGAATCCACTACGACTCCTAAATCCTGCTCATAAGGTGGACTCTCGATTTTCAGACCTCCCATTGTGTATTCAAACCTAACATTTTTCCTTCCTATGTGAAATTCTTTACATTTACTGACATTA
Organism: Erpetoichthys calabaricus; assembly: GCF_900747795.2. Classification (NCBI taxonomy): domain Eukaryota; kingdom Metazoa; phylum Chordata; class Cladistia; order Polypteriformes; family Polypteridae; genus Erpetoichthys; species Erpetoichthys calabaricus. The sequence goes on from NC_041406.2 coordinate 3,818,273, forward strand.
AATTTCATCTGCCACAAATCTGCGCAAGCCTGTATGCTGTCCATGTCCGTCTGTGATGATATAACGGATTCCAAATTACCCGGGAATCAGCCTAGTTGCTCTTCTCTGGACCTTCTCTACTGCTGCTATGTCTTTATGGAGACCAAAACTGCACCCAGGATTCCAGATGAGGCTTCACCAGTGTGTTATAAAGCCTGAGCAGAACCTCCTGTGACTTGTACTCCACACGTCAAGGCGCTATATAACCTCATATCATTAGCCTTCTTAATGGCTTCTGAACACTGCCAGTTGATAGTGTTGAGTCCTCTACAATTCAGTAATCCTTCTCTAGTGCTGCTATGTTCTTTTTGTAGCCTGGAGACCAAAACTGCACCCAGGACTCCAGATGAGGCCTCACCAGTGTGTTATAAAGCTTGAGCAGAACCTCCTGTGACTTGCACTCCACACATCAAGGCGCTATATAACCTGACAGTCTGTTAGCCTTCTTAATGGCTTCTGAACACTGTCTGGAAGTTGAGAGTTTAGAGTCCACTATGACTCCTAAATCCTTCTTTTGATTTTCAGCCCCCCATTGTGTATTCAAACCTAACATGTTTGCTTCCTTTGTGTAATTCTTTATATTGAGGAGAGAGAGGTTAGGAGTAGGTGCTGATACAGCGCATTGCCGCAACCACCACATGACAAACCAACTCAGGATCCCAGAACTGGACCTGAGTGTAGCCATGCAACAGGTGACACCTCAGCACCACACAAGTTCAGATGGAATAGAATCCGTGTGAGGTTTTTTGCAGTGGCTGGAGTGCCAAATCTGCCACCAACCCCCAAGTTCTCCCTGCAGGTTGGAGGGCCAGATGCAGATTAAGGTCATACCCAGGATGGAGCAGTTGCAGGTTAAGGACCTTGCTCGATGACCCAACGAAGTAGAGTCACTTTTGGCATTTATGGGATTTGAACCAGCAACCTTCTGATTACCAGTGCAGATCTCTAGCCTCAGAGCCACCACTCCACCCCAATTAGACTAAATTAGACTAAACAAACCAGAAATATAACTTTGAACCACAGCCAGGGGAGACATGCTGGCTGAAACATAACAGACTCTTTTACTACTAACATACAGTACTGAAAGAGCCTCTTTGGGTCATCTTTCACCTTATCTACTATATTCCTCTCCAACTGTCTCCCTGATATCCTTCTTAATGGTTGCCCCCATGTTCTCCTACGCCCTACGATTCATATTAGAGTTATCAGTCTTATATGCCTTATCAGTCTGTTTTTTCCTTTGCAGCTTCTTCTTTAACCGTTTATCAGCCCACTGTGGAGTTTTGTTTTTTTTTTATTTCCTACTACTTCCCAATTTAGGTGTATACCTGCCCTGCATTAGATGTACAACACTTTTAAACCAGTTCCACTGTTCCTAGAGCGTCTCCACACTTATAAGTTTATCCCAGTCTATCCTCCTTAAACTTTGCCGCATCTGCTCAAAAGTCTTGGAATCCGCACTCTTGCAAAAACAATGAGAATTGTATTATTTTGTGGTCATGTGACCCTAGTGGTCCAATCACCTCAACACCCTCAATTCTATTCTGATTATTACAAAATACTAAATCCAGATAAGCTTCACCCCGTGTTGGTGCTTTATCATACTGATTACTTCTAAAAACTCCTGCTCTTGTGCTCCACTATTTGCAAGGTTATCCCAGTTAATATTTGGTTAGTTAAAGTCCCCCATGACTATAATATCTCCCTGTAAACTTGCATTTTTAATATTAGATAGATAGATAGATAGATAGCGTAATTGGCAGGATTAGATAGATAGATAGCGTAGTTGGCAGGATTAGATAGATAGATAGATAGATAGATAGATAGCGTAGTTGGCAGGATTAGATAGATAGATAGATAGATAGATACTTTATTACTAAAAAAATGTGTGTTGAAATTGCTGTCTGCTGGCCTAAAATAAGGCCTCTTTCATCAACGCTTTCCAGACAAAGTCAGACGTCCTCACTAAGATGGGGTTCATTGTTCAATTGAAGAGGACTTGCCTTGAAATTCTGTTTGACATAAACAGCAAGATCAGCGAATATGCAGGGACAGTTGGATTGTAGAAGATGAATCATTTACATAATACAGCAAAAATCGTAGAACTCATTGTTGATTTCTATGACATGCTTTCATGTTAAAAGTGCAAATACGTAAGCGTCAATAGAAACAAGAGAAAGTCTCTAATCATCATACAGTAGTCAATGTCCGATTTGACAACATGTGCTACTCTCAGATGACCAGGGAGGAGAGGAAAGCAAACACTCCAGTCGACCCTCCTATTCAACAATGTAGACCTTCAAATGCAGACAGTGCCATCTGGGCATTCTACAATAGTGAAATTCATCAATATCAAGAAACATCTTGTGAACTAGGAGTCCCAAAGCACATAAATCTGAATAAGATCAAAAAAGTCCACTACAGGAGAATACCACCATGAAACCCCAGCTAGTAATAATCTTTCTAAAAAAAATATATATATATATATATTTCCACTAAATGCTCTTCAATAACAGTTAAGCTCCATGGGGCTCAGGAATCAAGGAAATTTCCCAAAACTACTAAAATAATTCAATGCAAGCGAAGCCCCAAATATTGAAATGCAGTCAAACACGGAGCAATAAGGTTCAAAAATCTGATAGGTCCAAGAAACACAATAAACTCAGCACCCCCAAGGACATTCAAAATGAACTGCCAGGAACTGTTGGAGACCCTCCAGATTTATAGGGCAGACGCTGGCGATGATTGGCAGGGTGTCCACATACTTTTGACCACACAGTGCATAAAGCAAGTCTGGCAGGAGTATTAGTGGCGGTGTCACAGGTGCAGAGTACAGCGAAATTCTTACTTGCTTGTTCTTCATATTCAAAGAGCTTGATTGGCACGCGCCCCGTTAGATTTTTAAATAATAAAAACCATCATCAGAATTCTAAATAGAAATGGACAGGAAGTTTTGCTTTTAATTAGCTTACTAAATTGTCTTCTTTTTTTGTATTCAGGGTAATAGTGGAGATGTTGGCTTGCAAGGTCCAAAAGGAGAGCAAGGAATGAGAGGCACCCAGGTACAGTATGAGGCTAATTTTAACATGATTTGCATTCACTGATTTATTCTGTTCACAAATGTTGATTGTGAAGTCGCAGCTCAACAATAGCATAAAATGCAGAACAGACCCTTCTTATCTTAGGAGACTGAGCTGCTTTAGTGTAAGTAGTGATGACCTTTACATCTTCTACAACTCCGTGATGGCCAGTGTGGTGTCCTGGGCCGGTGACATCACATCAAGAGAGACCCACCAAATCAACAAACTAATTCAAAGGGCAGGCTAACTTATGGGACACAATCCGGACCCCTTGGAGGTTGCAAAGGAGAGAATGAAATCAAAAGTGAGTGCCATTATGAGCAACACTGCACATCCTCCCTCTGACACACCAACACCGAGGACTTTCAGCTGACAAATTATTCAGTAGAAGTGAGTCGAGAAACACGACTGGGGGTCCTTTACAGTAACAGCGATGTGTCTGGACAGACCCTTACTGGAACCACTCTCTTATCATTAGCTACGTTCTATCTATCTATCTATCTATCTATCTATCTATCTATCTATCTATCTATCTATCTATCTATCTATCTATCTATCTATCTATCTATCTATCTATCTATCTATCTATCTATCTATCTATCTATCTATCTATCTATCTATCTCTGACTTTGGATCAGAACATTCAGACCATGTATAACTTTTCTGTTGAATGGAGACTTTCCACATCTCATGCTCTTGTCTGAAGCTGGGTGGTGAGTCTGATTTGAGATTTCTTTGAAAGTTAGCTTGTGGTTCGTCTTGTGTTCACTTCACGTTCACGCTGATTAGATATGAAGTACATGATTGTCTCTCCTTTCACTCCTTTAAGCCACTCACTTGTTCATGGTGTTTCCTAAATTCTAAGGTTCAAATTTAAATTTCATGGTTCACATGGAGGTAAAAGGCATGTTTGGTGTGTCTGGTGATTTCCATGAGCCCAGCTGGTCCAAACCACGTAAAGGCAGATGATGACGCAGGGGGCTTGCATTTCTCATTCATAGGCCATGTTATTACTTGGAGCATCTTGAATATTTCTAAATTTTCTTTTTTTGCCCCTGGTTTATCATTTCTAAAACTTACTTCAGTTGCTTGTCACCTTTCCTGTGGTAATATTGATGCTGATTGTATGCTAGTATTGCTCATTTTGTATTCATAGATATTTTCCAATTACTAATTATTGACTATGATGGGTTTGCCTTCAAAAATGTTATTTAAGACCCTCCACCGCTAACGCACATTACTCGGTGTCATTGTCACATCACTTGAATCTCAGTCTGCTGTGTATGAAGGCCATTGAGCCACCACAAGCCTCTTTGTGCTCCATTTTGAACTCCATTGTAAAGCGCTGCTATTTAGCAGTTTTAATGTCATCTGCTAACACATCACTGCATTCTGTTATCATTATTACTTTTGAATATGACTCGTTGTTACAAAACTATTTAATAAACAAAAATGTATTGACAGACTGTTGGATGAAGTAAATAAAATGTGAAATGTGTCAACTTTCCTCTCAGTTAACTTAGTTGCTGAACGCACCTGAATGTCTCGCCATGCCGACATCATTGTAATGACAAATGCTTAATGTAAGAAGTAGCCAACAACTGCATAACTACAAAATAAAGTCAGATAAGAGTAATTAATGGATGACAAAACATCTGCTGAAGGGGACAATATGAAAATCGAGGCCCAACCCAACCCAACTACTGCATGCAGTCAGGATAATAAACTGGCATACACTCCATAATGCACCAAAATTCCGACGTCAGCATCAGTAGGCTTTGCGCCCACAGGAACTAAGTTAGCCAAACTCTTCTCTAACATTTCAGTAATCTGATGCTGACCTTTCTGATAATAAAACAGGTCATTACGATAGCAATTGACGAGAAGAATCCATTTACAGAAGAATTTCAGTATATGAGGGTTCCTCTCAAGGGCCTCTTTCCCTTACACGATTTGGCTCAAAAACTAATCAGCACATCGTCATCTCATAACAGGCTGAAGTTTCGAGTTTGGGATTTTTCTGTCCCGCCCTTTTAACTCTGGACTGCCCTCAAGAAACAACGACACACAGACAGACACTCACCCATCATCAAGATATCAATGTTTTAGGTATCAGGGGACCGTCAAGATCTGTCGAAAATGGAGATCAAAAATTTTGATGAATCTAAAGCTTTTGTTCCTCCCATATAGATGATAGATTATGGTGAGGGAGGACACAAAGCAAAAATCAAAGTCCTTTGTAAAATATGATGTGAACAGGCCAATCAGCCCAGAAAAGCTCATCCTTCCCATTCAACTGAATTGTCCAAAATAACAACAAGTTGACATTTGAAGGTCCCAGATGTCCAGCTCTCTACCACACTACTTTGTCACTCATTCCATGGGTCTGTGCTTCTTTGCATAAAGAAAACCTTTGTAACGTTTGTGTGAAATCTACCCTTAACAAATTACCAGCTGTGTCCTCATTTTGCAGAATTTATTTTAATGTAATAACCATGTTATGAACTTGAAAATCGCAAGAAAACAAAAATATTCATAATGCCTGATAGAGGGAGAAGTTGCAGTCAAACCCTGGCTAGTGATGAGGAGGGCCGTGCAGAATCTTTATAAACAAAAGGAGAATGCTCTGTCGCAAAAATAAGCTGTGAGGAGCTCAAAAGGCTAAAAAGGCAATGACTTCAAAAGACAATCCTAGAAAGTCCCAAGTAATGAAATTAAAAGCAAGAAAAGTGAAAGAACAGCACAGGTTCAAATAAATCCAGTAAATCACAATAAGCAGAGTAGCGATAATCACGAGAAAGAACTCGGCACCACCACGAGTGAATACAGAATGAACCACCAGCCCCGCCTTTATAGGAATGGGGGCAGTCCCTTGAGAGTGGTGGCCCCGCCTCTTGGGGGGTACCACCCACAAAACACTTGACACAAAATAAAAGACCCTTCAATATAAAGAAACTAAATAACCATAATATTAACATAAACAATGAACAAGATAGACAGACGGTGGTGGGCTGGCACCCTGCCCGGGGTTTGTTTCCTGCCTTGTGCCCTGTGTTGGCTGGGATTGGCTCCAGCAGACCCCCGTGACCCTGTAGATAGGACATAGCGGGTTGGATAATGGATGGATGGACACAGTGGATTATGTCAGTGAGCTTCTCCATCGCTCCACTCAGGTTTGCCCGCTAAGGTCCTCTGATTCTGTGACCCACACTAACCTGGGTGACAGCAGGGCCGTCAGCTGTATAGCGCCCTGACTTTGGAGTGACCTCCCTAAATTAATAAGATCAGCCAACTCCATTCATTCTGTTAAAAAAAAACAGAAAACTCGTCTGTTCAGGGAGGCGTCGAACTCAACCTGACATTCTGCCTCCTCTTTCAGTCTTCCCCTCAGGTGAATTTGTGTGTGTGTGTGTTTATCACAAATGATGTGATTTGTTTCAGGCTTTTCTTCTAGTATTGAAGTTAGTATTTTATTCTGGTTTATTTATTTTCTCTTTATTCTATTTCACGCTTTGTATTTATCTGTTCTAGTGTTCTGTGCAGAAAGTATTTGTACCCAATGTTACATAAACCCGGCATTTCTTTCTGTGACTCTGTGAAGCACCTTGAGCAAGGGAAAGGCGCTATAATAATAAATGGTATTATTATTCTGCGGTGGGTTGGCACCCTGCCCGGGATTGGTTCCTGCCTTTTGCCCTGTGTTGGCTGGGATTGGCTCCCGCAGACCCCCGTGACCCTGTGTTCGGATTCAGTGGGTTGGAAAATGGAGGGATGGATTATTATTATTGCACTCTTTAAAATTAAGGTGTGAAAAAGAATAATTTGAATTAAGCCAGTTGAACAAAATGTAACCCAATACAGACGCTAAGCTGTAAGAGTGTATTCTTGTAAGACAAATACAATACAATACAATTTATTTTTGTATAGCCCAAAATCACACAAGAAGTTCCGAAATGGGCTTTAACAGCCCCCCAGCCTTGACTCTCTTAAGAAGACAATAAAAAACTCTCAAAAAAAAAAACCTTGTAGGGAAAAAATGGAAGAAACCTCTGGAAAGGCAGTTCAAAGAGAGACCCCTTTCCAGGTAGGTTGGGTGTGCAGTGGGTGCCAAAAAGAAAAGGGGGGTCAATACAATACAATACACAGAACAGAGCAAATCTTCAATACAGTATAAAAATAAAAATTTAAGAAGTACGGAGCAGAATTTAACAGTAGATGATATCCCATAATACGATTTGGATTTGTTTAGAGTCCTGGAGACCTCCACCATAAAGCTGCCTCCCCTAATTGGCCATTCCACTGCTGAAACAGAGCTGGGCCAGCCAATCCAATGAAAGGACCCCTCTTTCCCACGATTCCTGTGATCCTCCATCAGAGGTGACTTTACCTTAGGCAGGCAAAACAGCTTGACAGGTGGGCCGTGGCATCAAGTGCCACATTTGAGTACTGAGAAGAGAAACAGAATAGGTGAGGGTTGGTATCCAATTCTAACTATCACGTTACTTCTGTTTTAGTGCTAATGACTAACAACAGAGATGCAGTCTGTACAGTTAATCAGCAGCTCTAGTCAGGGTGTGCTAAACTGAAGTAGTGAGTCTTCAGCCGGGATTTAAAAGCAAATGTACTAAACTAACTTATAAGATATTGTATAATCAATTATTATGTGTGATGATCATTATGTGTGAAATGTAAGCTACTGTATAATAAGAATGTGCTGTGCATTAACCGACAGTATAACATTAATCCTTTTATAAGCTGAGAAAAGATTCTTAAATTGTATCTGCCACATAGCCGTTGAAGTGTTGTAACCCTGATGGTGCAGAAAGAATGAGGACGTGAGTATTGTCTAAATCTGCGTAGGTTGCACACACCCTGTGACAGTTAGCTAGGAGATCGCTGCAGTTGCTCTTGTGTGTATTGATGCTGACAAGGGCTATTGCTTAAGACTGTGAATGTGCTAATAACTCTGTTAACAGTTAGAAACACTGGGCGCTCCTGCATGTTCCAATCCAGGGTGTGACCGCAAGCTAGAACGATCTATGTAGGACCTCAAAATGAACGGCCATATAACCTCTTTTACAAGCTGGGTATACAAAAGAGGCAAACTCGCTGTCAGCCAGAGGTCTGTAGCACACTGGAACATGACAGGGGCTGCAGCCTCTCTGCCACCAAGAATAAAGAAATTGCTTTTTCCTTTTCATTGGTGTCCGCCTTCTGTTGTTCTTCGACTTTCAGCGTCCACAAGTGCCTCCAGAGCAGTTCTTCAGAGCAATGCCATGGAGGAATCATTTTTGGTTCCCAAAAGACCCCTCCACGTGAAGGTTCCAGAAAGAACCTTCATTTAGTTCGATCTGCAACAGGCTTCCTAAATAGCCATGGACAGAAGGTAACAGATTTGTGAAATCCCTGATTTTCAAGGGACCCTCGCTGCACACAGTAACTCGGGCTACACTCAGGTTTTAGTGTCCTTCCAGGTAGCCCACCATACATTCAAGATTTCAGCACAAAGAACCAACTTCATATGCAGAGACCTCTTCCCAGAATGCAATGGCTCGACGAGGAGCCACACAGCCCATTAAAGAAGATTGAACAGTGGAATTGTGAAAGAAACACAAATATATGAGATAAAGCTTTGGGGCTCCAGCCCGTGTTTCTGAAGAGTAGTAGCCTTGCCACTGAGTGGTCTACAGCAGTAAAAGGCAACATTTTTCGAGTTGCGGCGCACTAAGTCCAAAAATTTTCTTTCGTGGCGCACCTGAGGGACTGCCCATAAATAAAGTCGTGACGACACAATCTATGGACAATCGGCAATAAAAACAGTAGCGTTTGTATTTTCTCGTTCTATATTTGCTCCGCCTTCTTCTATCCGTACAGTGAGCGAGATCTTCTAACAACGACACTTTTTAAGTCTCACGAGATGTGTTTTTGACACCGCTGGTGTTGATATTATGATATTATGATGAATGGTGAACAGCGAAAATTTTAACTTGCATTCAAAATAAATACATTCGTTTATTCAGCAATCTGATTAACCGTTATCTGTTTTTCCAACATAAAATATTTTTTTTAAACATTATCTTTTTAATCAACCAAAAGTTCAAAAACACTAGCAATTTTAAATATTTTACAAAAGTTTTCGCAGCGCCCCTAGAAAATTCCACGGCGCACCAGTTGCCCGACAGTGGTCTATAGAGACGGAGTCGACGCATGACTGTTAGGGAAAGGCAGGTGGTTGTCTTTGTAGTTGATGGTGAGGAAGAGGAGGGTCCAACAGGGAACAGGCAGAAATGAGGTCAGAAGGAGGGCGTGGTCTGGAGGCGGAAGTGGGCTTCAGGTGGTTTGCCCATCAGATGATCTGCAGAGGAGGGAGAGAAGCCATTAGTGCGCTTCATCGGCCCCCCGCCCCTGTGTTTCCCCTTTAAGTTAAGCCCTTGCACGTGTGTGACAGACTGAATGTCCTGTTCTCATTTTGTTACGTTTTTGCCTTAATGTTCTGCTCTACAGCACAGCAGCTTCATTTCGTCTATCATCCTAGAGAGGAGTAGGCTGCTCTTACGTGTTAACGGCAAGTTCAGGGTTACAGGCCCAGCTGCGCGGTCAGACATCACGTTGGCGTCCCATCACTCGATAAACATCTTAAAAACACATCCATAAGTCAGGTTCCGTCACCAAGGAGTCTGATGTTCAAGTTTAAGTGATGGTGCATTTATATTTATTTATTGTTCCCTATAGCTTCAGCTTTTGAATAAATCAGCAGTGCGCATCAACAGCCGCGTCCAAGAAAAATCTGCTTCCTCAAGTTAAAGGTGCTCTGAAAGCCAAACCTGCCGCGTGTTTATCTAAAGGCACAAGATGCTCTCCGCTCCGTTTTTTATGTTTATCTCCTAATTTAACAAAAGCATCCATTTTTCTAACAGTGCTTCAGCAAACTTACAAACCCGTGTTAAATTTCCGAATTGAATTCGATTAAAATTTAGGAACAGAATAAAATGACAAGTGTAGTGCAAGTAAAGAAGATTATTGATAGAGAACAGGAGGGGCTCAGAAAAGACGACATTAAGAATAAAGAAGAGTGAGTGCTGAAATCTGCCGAGACGAGAGTAAGCCCAGTGGACTTCACTTTAGCGCAGGGGTGTCGAACTCCAGGCTTGGAGGGCCGCAGTGGCTGCAGGTTTTCATTCTAACCGTCTTCTTCATTAGTGACCAGTTGTTGCTGCTAATTAACTTTTTTCTTTAGTTTTAATTAACTTGCCTCAGGCCCCTTAGTTGTTTCTTTTTCCTTAATTAGCAGCCAAACAATAATGAGACACAAAACGAGCCGCCACATGACTAACTAACTTGTGCCCATCACACAATATGTGGAAATAAAGATAGGTGGAGGTCTCAGTAAGGCCGGAGTTATACTTCACGCGACATGACACATGCTGCAGTGGATGCTCCTGCTACGCAAGCGTTGAACTGTTTATACTTGCGTGCGTACTTTACGTAAATCTGGGGGAATCCGCCAGGTGGCAGTGCAAGATATTATCACGGTGAGAAGAAGTTTGGCTTCTCTGTGTTGTGAATTGTTTAGAACACCCATTAAATTCCGATGACATCTTACCGCAATATCTCTGAAAAGGATGTTTATTTTTTAAATCCAGGGATGTGTCCATTCCAGCAAGCATTGGGCACAAGTGAGAAATAATTCCTGGACGAGGCCTCGGCTCATCGCAAGGTGAATACAAGCACACACATACACTGGCGTCATTTTAGCAGCACCAAATCCCCAAATCTGCATATCTTTGGAAGGAAACCGGAGCACACTGAGGAAAACGTGTAAACTCCAGACAGGGAATATCAGCGACGTGACTCCCTGCAAGACAGCAGCGCTAACGCTCTGCCACTGTGTCACCCCATGTGTGTAATTATAATAAAAGTAATTCTTTGCATTTATATAGCGCTTTTCTCACTACTCGAAGTGCTCAGTAATTGCAGGTTAAGGGCCTTCCTTGCTCAAGGGCCCAACAGAGCAGAGTCACTTTTGGCATTTATGGGATTCGAACCGGCAACCTTCCGATTGCCAGTGCATATCCCTAGCCTCAGAGCCACCAGTCCGTCCTATTAACATTATTCATTATTTAAACGAAATTACCGATTTGTCTGTAAAATGTAATATACATACTGTCACAGATGACTGGATTCATTACCTGGCCGGGATGCCTAGAGAGACCAGAAAGGGACACTAACAGCTTCCAGGGCACAAGGGGGCAGCCGCCCTGGATAAAAAGAGGACCACGGGAAAGGGACAAAGAGGCTCTGGAGACCCAGATATGTTTACTTCCGCCACACTCGGCAAGATGGCGGAGGGATCGGCCAGGGACACCCGGAGTGCTTCTGGTTCAAAGGGCAGCACTTCCGCCACACCAGGAAGTGCTGCTGGATGGACGTCATCAGCCACCTGGAGCATATCTGGGCAGGGATAAAAGGCGCCGCCTTCTTACAGTCAGTGAGCCAGAGTCGGGAGTGGGAGTAGGACGAAACTCCCCAGAGGAGAGTAGAGGCAGCAAAGGACTGAGAAAGAGAGATATTTTGGGGTGATTATTGCTTTGTGCATTGTGTGCTGTGTGACACTGGATTTATTAATGGAAAATAAACGTGAGTGTTTTATAAAAATGTGGTCTCCGACTGGTGGTGTCCGGGAAAGTCTCACAATACTTTAATGCTTTTCATCATGAAAGTGATATCAAGTATAAATCTAAGGATTCTAAATGTGCAGAGAGTTGGAATATCATACATTTAATGTGCGCGGAGTGACGGTCTATTGCTGGCGATTCGCTGCTGTCAGGAGTAGAGGAAGCCCTAGAAAAAAAGAAGGCACAGTTTGTGAGAATTTTAAAACGTATCGTGTCATATGCGACGCTTGAATATAAAAGCACCATGAATACATCTGAATGTCAGCATTTTGCTGCACCACATCGAACCATTTATCAAATATCGAAGCGTGCACACCGATCTCGTAGGATCCGCAAAGCGACTTTCTGTCACATGTACCGTATTTTTCGCACCATAAGACGCACTTTTTTTTCCCCAAAAGAAGGTTGGAAATGTCTGTGCGTCTTATGGAGCGAATATTGCGTCACAGACCATGATGTGTATTACCTGACAAAACTCGACATCCAGGGGTAGAGGGTGACAAAAGTCACTGTCACGTCACAGGCATTCCCTCTGTGCTTGGAGGAATGTTAGACTCATTGACTTGGCATCTAATCCTTGCTTGTGCGTGGGTTGCGAAATGTAAACAAATGTAAAGAAAGGCAAGATGGCATCGACATCTCACGAGGGAGCGAAGCGAGTGCAGAAAACAAATGTTTTGCGCATTATCACTGAGTCGGACTCTAATTTTCAGAATCTGATTTTGTTGAGAGTGATCAGGAGATCGAACAAGAGACTGAGGAACTGGCATCAGCTGATCGGGACACCAATCATGCAGCTGATGCACCTATGGCAAGGTTCATGTGGGAGGAATACCTAGACATTGATCCATGGGAGCCAAACTGGCTTCCGGACTTCACAAGACAGTATGGCTTGCTGTTGGACTCGACAGATTACCAGCCGCTGGACTACGTCAGGCTGTTCTTTCCTGAAGCTGCCTTTCAGCTACTGTCAGTAGAGACAAACAGGTATGCAGAGCAATTTTTTGAATCAACGGCTGTGCTTGCACCGCATTCTCGTTTTTTTCAAACTGGAAACCCACAACAAAACACGAGATGAAGGGCTTTGTGGCATTACAAATATAGATGGGACTAGACTGGCGATATAACTTCAGGGAGCATTGGTCCAAACGTGTGTGATGATAGGTATGTGCTCCTGCAAAGTGATTGTGAGCAACTGAGCTTCATAAATTCTGACACTAGCGATGAGGAGTTCTTGGGGTTTCCATAAAACTAGAAGAGTGCTTGAACCTTAAAGTCTCTCCTTATTTGTTAATGACAGTGATGATGTTTCTTAATACCGCTGTTGAATTTACATGGTTGAAATATTAGTCTGCTATATTTTATTAAACATATTAGTACACCATTTGGTTCAGAATATTTTTTTTCTTGTTTTCCTCCTCTAAACCTAGGTGCGTCTAATGGTCAGGTGCGTCTTATAGAGCAAAAAATACGGTAGATAGTAAACAGAGACTCTGACGTCACATTCAAACTTTTAGCACATTGCGCCCCCTGACTTTTTGCTGGTACTGCAACTCGCACGCGCGTCGCATTAATTTCTGAGGACCTGCTCAGAGGACGCATCAAATGAACGCTCAGAACGCGTGGCGGCCATGATGCGAGCACGTACGCGTTCTGAGCGTGAAGTATAAATGAGCCCTAAGGTTGATCCACAGAAAATCAACAGTTTTGGAAATTTCTGTTCTAGCAGAATGAGAGTAGCAACAAGGTGTTGGAATTAAATAACGAGTTTAATTAACAGCAAGAATCGGCTTCTCATTAAGAAACTGGTTGGAGTTTGAAGCCCCACTTTAGCTGGTCATCTGTCAGCTCATTTCATGTTTCATTTCTGTTTGGCTACCATTTCATGATGAAAAGAATCAATTCAGAGGACTAGATCCTTAAAAACAGGCCTATTAAAATGAAGGGAAAGGGAGTGAATTAGCAGTGAAATCTGGTCACTGATTAGGAAACGGGTTAGAATGAAAACCTGCAGCCACTGTGGCCCTCCAGGCCTGGAGTTCAACACCCCTGCTTTAGGGCTTCAGCTCTAAAAGAAGAAGAAGACACGTTGACAATTCTCCTCTGGCATCAACAAGGAATTTTCACCCACACAACTGCCGCTCACTGATATTTTCCCTTTTTCAGACCATTCTCTGTAAACTCTAGAGATGGTTGTGCGTGAAAATCCCAGTAGATCAGCAGTTTGTGAAATACTCAGGCCAGCAACCATGCCATGTTTAGAGTCACGTCAGTCGCCTTTCTTCCCCATTTTGATGATCTGTTTGAACTTCCGCAGGTCGTCTTTGTCAACGTCTACAGGCCGAAGTGCATTGAGTTGCTGCCATATGATTGGCTGATTCAGATATTTGTGTTAACAAGCAGTGACACAGGTGTACCTAATAAAGTGGCCAGCGAGTGTATATTTTACATTATAATGCAAGCTATTCCCACAGTTTTTGGAGGGTTTATTGAAATATATTTCATTTTCATGGGGGTGTTTTCCCCTATCTACCACTTACGCTACATGAATTGAATGTAAGTTCTGAATTTTCATTACACAAGAACTTAAAATGTCTGCTAAGCTTGGAGGACCCCCACTAGATAGGACTTGCCTAAAGGTTGGCATCCGGTTGCCAGGACAATAAAGGACGTGATCTTGGTTTTTATTGATTTTTTTTAAAACAGAGGAGAAGGAGAATTGGGAAGAGGCAGAAACCACAGAGACTAATAAGGAAAGCAAAGGTGAACTTCACCCAGGGATGTCTGCTATTCTGATGTGGCCAACTTGAAGGTTAATGAATGGATGAATAGCCATGGAGAAGTGATGGGGGGCTCAGTTGTTCATGGGGTGACCCCACTCGGTGTGTTGAACTGGTTTCCTTTTTTTGGGATACCACAGAGCCGGCCTTATGAATCTGCTGTCCATCCTCTTGTGTCAAGTCAACCTCACCTCAGACAGAAGAAGTGGACCTTCATTCTTAGACCATCAGGCTGCATTTAGTTACTCTTTTGTACCTTCTTGTTTGAATATTTGTGTCAGTGTCTGTGTTTGAGGTAGTCCGCACAGTTTTGAATTGGGAGTAGTGGGCGTCCATTGGGTCAAGGGATCAAGGTCACCTTATTATAAAAGTACCTAAGTGTTGTGGCGCCAGTCAATATGGTGGATGGTATGCACACACTTTTTGTTCTAACTGACTGCTCTTGCCATCTGAGTTTTGGGATTGGTGGGAGCAAGAAAGGGGTCGTGGGCCTATACAGTTCAATGGTTAGCGAATCGTCTGAACATCATCCATCTCACTAATGGTCGGTGAAGTGTAGCCATTGCTTCTTTTAGAGGCTGATTGTTACAACGCTATCAAAAAGACTTTGTTTTGAATCTAAGACCTGAATTTCAGAAGCTGAGAGCTGCCATCTTAAATATACTGGAAGTGATGACTCCGAATGTCACATGACCTCGGTGTCAGGTGACTGGTAATCAGTACAGTGACCATAAACATGGCGGCCATTACCACCATCCAAAAAACTGGAATACAAAATGCCATTGCTATGATAACGATAAAGAGGTCAAAACAAATAAAGGTACAAAAAAGGGGTCTCCAGGACCCATAACTCAGATCAC